>NW_012148808.1:1258070-1261728 GCF_000956105.1 Propithecus coquereli | reverse complement strand
TATTAGACACTGCACTGAATGCTTCATGCATATTATTTCACTCAACCAGCTGAAGTAGGCTCTCTAAATTACACCCCCACCATTTACAAATCAGAGATGTAAAGCCTGGAGTTGTTAAATTACTTTCTCAAGGTCACACAGCTTGTACATGGTAGAGTAATCTTGACTGACTCCAGATTTCACATTTGACCACCATGCTATATTGCTGCACTAGTTAGAAAATTGAATTTAATGTGATGGCATGATGTAGAATTTTTAAATTGTTCCACTCTTTCATCTGTTTGTAAAAAGCACCTTTACTTTAGGAAGAAAAGAGATATTTCTTAAAAAAATAAAATTTCAAAAATCAGAAAACGAAAGAACTTAATATTGATCTAATAAGTTTGTAAAAAGCACCTTTACTTTAGGAAGAAAAGAGATATTTCTTAAAAAAATAAAATTTCAAAAATCAAAGAACAAAAGAACTTAATATTGATCTAATAAGTTTTTAATGAAGAAGGTATTTCCATAACGCCATTAAATTAAACTGAAAAACACATTAGGTGACCCCCAAAATTTATCTGAGTGGTCATATATTTTCATAATGATTTCACTTAAACTAAAATATAAAAAGTAGTTTTAAAAGTATTTGAATTTCAGAAAAATCTGGATATAACTGATGAAAAAACATGACTGAAAAAATTTTAATTGCATAGACATCTAGATGTAAAGATATTTTGGAAATTAATTTTTCTTCCCAAGCCTTACTCCTTTTTACTTCTAGTTAATATGCTTAACTGTGAGAGAATACTAAACTATTTTATCTTAACAACTTTGATGTTTCACAGCAAAATAGAGGTATAAATTAACATATAGGCCTATTGCATTAGATTAAATAACACAGAAAGTGTTTTGGGGGCTATGTTGCCCAGTAATGGGTCGCCTACACACATATTTCCTATCTATTTGCCATTACATCATGTGCTCTACTTTATCAAATCTTCCATACTCAATCAGCTAATAACATTGTCTTATAGAATTAGTTTGATTTAATATATTTTTTTTCTCATCACATGCTATCTTAATTCATATTAGCTAAACCGTGTTGCCCATTTTATCTTAATGCATCTCACCAAGGGAAACATAAGAGCATATATATTCTTGCTTTGTTTTATGTGGCTGCATGCAGGCAGATGGCTGTCTCCTACTGTAAAGTTCAGAGTGACAGATTTAGAATATCAGTGCCTTGTGCTGGGGGAAAGCGTATGCCTCTGACTATTAATTATAGTATTAACATTTTTAAACAGCCACATACTTTTTAGTGTTTCATAAAACCGTTTTATAAATAGTTCAATAAACGAGTATTTAAATGCTATACATTAAAAGCAAGAAATCTTTTGTTTTATTTGATATCCTGTCTGCTTATATTCCATATATGTTTAAAGGTTAACTGTACTGAGTAAATTACAAACCCAGAAATAAAAATGAGAAGTTTTACTAGTTGTTAAAAATAAAAAAAGACTGCTTTGATGTCAGTCTTTGTTTTTACAATAACTGAAATATATTTAAAAGTCTCATTAGAGTAGTCTGAATTTATTTATTAACTTTAAATTAGGGGACTGAATGTCAGACATTCCAAAGCCAAAAAGGCAGAGAAACAGAGCTTCAGTAAGATTTTTATAACCAGGGATTTGTCTCCTTTGCAGAGAACTGATGGTCTACATCATCAGAATAAAACCAAGAAAAAGGTCTCTGCCTTTTCACACATAATACCTATGTCTGAAAATCTATCTTTGAAATCATAGAGCAATGCTGCATGTTTGTTAATAAATGGCAATAACTGAAATATTAGGATGTTAAATTGAAAATGAATGGGGATTGAAGTCAAGGACAGGGGCTGAAGGGAGACAAGATTACCTATTATCAAAAAGAGAGGATTTCATTTTCGAAGGCAGGGGCAAGCTGGAGGTCTCTAATCTGCTCTGTTCTTCACCACTGTCAGCTACTGCATTCTCAAGCAGGGAGCACTATGACCAGCTGGAGAAAACGAAAGCCCACTCCTTATCCTGGTGCTTAGTTATAGTAAATAAGTATGACATAAGTCTCAGTGAGTTTCAATCAAAGTTTGGCAGGGCTGTGTTCCTTCCTGGATTTTCTAGGGGAGAATGTATTTCTTTGTCCTTTCCATCTTCTAGAGGCTATCTTCATTCTTTGTTGGCTCAGGGACCCTTCATCCATTGTCAAAGCAAGCAATGGTGGGGCTAATCTTTCTCATTATTACTCAGACCTAATTTCCCATCTCCCTTTTCTACATTTAAGGACCGTTGTGATTACACAGATGCCACTGAGATTATCCAGGATAATCTCTGCATCTCAAGTCAGCTGATTAACAATCTTATTTCCACCTGCAACCTCAATTCTCCTTTGCCATGTAAGGCTGCGGTCCCCAACCCCCGGTACCAGTCTGTGGCCTGTTAAGAAAGAGCCAGGCTGCAGAGCTCCACCCGCCAACAACCCCCTCTTGGGGAGAAATTGTCTTCCATGAAATGGGTCCCTGGCGCCTAAAAGGTTGGGGGTCACTGATGTAAGGTAACATATACACAAATTTTAGGAATTAGGATGTGGACATCTTTGGGGGTGCTATTATTCTGCCTACCACAGGAGCTGGTCATCTCTCAGGGGACTTACATGATCATAGAGAAAAGAAAATTTATTTCATGGATAGCGGGTGCTTATAAAATTGAGAGAAGTGAAACCAGCTTGTAAAATGCACTGAAGGATGTTCTGGAGGGCCAGGCAATGATAACTATGGTGAGGCTCACTCAGAAACAGACTGGTCTATCCACCCCCACCACTGGAGTTGAGCTCAAACTGTCACCATGTTCTGAGTCACTTGCTCAAGATTCAGAATCCCAAGAGAAGTAGTGAAATTGTCTAATTGGCAAAACCTCAAACATACACTAACCAACTGCTGTGCAGGAAAGGAAGAGAAGGACAAGAGGGGACATTTTTCCTTAGGTTTCTAAAATAGTAAGTAGACCATATAATTCACCAAGACTTCACACAATGGATTTCTTCTTCATTTCTACCCAAAATTATGATCATTCACAAGAGGTGTTCTTAGCACACATACACACTCTGTTTTCTTTCAGAATTTCTGGTTTTTTCATTAATCTATATTGGAGAATAGTAAAGCAAAATTTTTGTTGCCTTTCCTCCTTTGAAACACACCATCAAAATATTTTCATGAGCAAAGATTTTTTTCCCCCCTTTCTTTCAATTTAGGTCATCAGGGAAAAAAAATATTTTCTGGAGAAGGTGGTATTGGAAATTGTATTTAAAAGGGTAAGTTTAAATGGTACTGAAAAAGAATTAGAATGAAGAAACACATGAAAGAGAAGAGTTGTCTACATTGCTTTGGGAGCAGGGCACATGTGGGATAAGCTGAGGAATAAAGCTGGAAATTTAGGTGAGACTCATACTGCACAAAACCCTAAGTGACAGATTAAAATATGAAACTCATTAGCAATGATTTTCAATCAGGCAAAAGACTTAATGACCAGAGTTTGGCTTCAGAATGATGGATATGAGAGTAGAATATAGAAAGGAATATGGTGGGGAAGGGCATAAGATTGGGAGAAAAAGTGGGAAGCAATTATAACAGGCTAAAAAATAGGAT
>NW_012148808.1:1253265-1256677 GCF_000956105.1 Propithecus coquereli | reverse complement strand
TTTTTTTCATATTAAGTCTATGAAATCTGTTGTGTTCTTTATACTTAATTCAGAGTGGCCACATTTCAAGTACCCAATAGCTATATGTCTGAATGTCTTAGTTTGTTTCATGCTATTATAACGGAATACCTGAGATTGAGTAATTTATCATAAACAGAAATTTATTGGCTCCACAATTCTGGAGTCTGGGAAGTCCAAGATCAAGGTGCCAACATCTGGCAAGGACCTTCTTGCTGCATAATCGAACAGCAGAAGGTGAGAGGAAGAGAGGGGGAAAGAGGAGGCCCAACTTACCCTTTTATAATGGCATCAATTCTACCTGTAAGAGTGGCACCCTCATGGCCTAATCACCTGTTAAAGGTATCACTATTTAATACTGTTACAATGGCAATTAAATTCCAATATGAGTTTTTGAAGGGGACAAAGATTTAAACCATAGCACTAGTGTGTACCATATCAGACTTCAAAGTGCCAAAGGACCAAAAGAAAATGGCTTAACAGTTGTAATGGTGCTGCTTGTACAAAAGTATTGATATGGGAAGAAAATAAGGAGAATTTTCTACTTAAAAGTCAGATTAGAATAGTATGTGAGAAAATGGAAGCAGCTGAAGTTACATAAAGTCTCAATTAGGACACTGAATTTACATTCCTCATTTGAAGAGCAAGCATTAAAACTTATTTATTTAACAAATTCCAGAATGCTCATTTTGATCTCTCATCTCTTAGCTATCTATGCTTATGTTATCTGTCTACTGTTAGATTAGATGCTCCAACTGAATCCTGCAGCCTTAAATGCCATCTATATGCTGATTGTTGCCAAATTTATTTATCCAATCCTGACCTTGTGCTGCATGTCAGACATGCATATTACATTTGTATATTAAACAAGCTCTTTTATACAGAAATGGGTCATGAGACTTATGCAGAAATTCCCCCTCATTCTTACATTAATATATTTATTCATTTATAAATTAAGTTAGATGGAGTCATTTAACCATCTCTACCAAGATTTCACTGCATACTTATTATGGGATAAGCACTGCCCGTAACACTGATCATAATTGGTGAATAACATAGACATGCTCTCTTTGTCATTTATAAGAGGTATAAATCAATAAAGAATATTTATATATATGATCCAGATTAATTTGAAAACTCTAAAACAGAGTGCCATTATAAAGAAGAACAGTGTGGGGTGCAGTGGGAGTGGAGAAAACCTATTTAAAAACCCACTATGAAGAAATGCCATTTAAGCCAAAACTAAAAAAAATGAAAGTTCACCAGCATTTTGAAAAGCAGAGAAAAGAACATTCCAAAGAGAACAGTACACTACCATGAACATGAATATGTAATAATGCCTTTTTATGAGTTTCTTTTTAAGGGAAAACTATAGGTACCAATAATTTTCTTAGACTGAATATAAGACTAAAACAAAATATTGAGGAAAAAACAATTTCTCTAATTTCATTCATTATTTTTTTAAAATTTGTAATGAGCCTATTGTCCCTCATCTCAAAAAATTTAGGAAAGTTGTATGGCCAAATTCTAAATATAATGGCTAGCTTCCTCAGTTACTGCAACCCATACTCTTTCAAAGAAAATGCACTTTTTTCTGAGAACATACTATCAGATAATTAAATTAATGGGGTTTAGTTGAATTCTACTTTCACATCATTTACCATTTTAACCTAATGGTAGAGGAACTACACTAATACTTTTGTACTATACAATTTACAATGAAATAGTAAAGATTTGAAAGAAAATACTGTTCTCTAGTTAAGTAGAAGAAATCAGTGCAAAAACCTGAAGAATATGTATTTGGATAATACAAAAGACCAACAGTAAAAACAAAGGCTAATATTAACATGGTATAAAATGTTTAACACAATGGCAAAACAAAATGACTATGATGACCAGAGATAATTAAGAATAAAATTAGTGGCTTCTGGAAAATTGATTTTCAAGCAAGTATTTTCCTCAATATATGATGTGCCTTTGGCAGGAAAAATTAATAGAGCTTATATTTAAAAGATGACATGTCCTCATTTGTAAATACAATTTTATTAATGAAATTGAGACCCACCTGAGCCAAAAAATTTATTCTTTAAACTGTCCTTGAGATATTAAGTCAATTTCACTTGCTTTAATTTATTTTGTAAAAGTGTCTCTGTGGATGTCTCTTTATTCTCTGTCCTAGGATCATAGATGTGGGTATACATAAATATGAATAGGTATGAATAGATACGAGTGAATATGGAAATTAAAAATAATCCTCACACATATGTCACCTTTTGTCTGCACTTCCCTTGGCTGCCTGTGGTTTAAAAGTGGGAAAATGGGAAATGTATGTAATCTCAGTGTTTCTTAGTTTTCCCTAATCCTTGGGGGAGAATATTTTTCAAGACCCCCAGGGGATGCCTGAACCCTCAGACAGTATCAAACCCCTCAGTATATACAGTCACCCCTCATTATCCGTGAGAGATCAGTTCCAGGACCCCCCTTGAGCACCCAAATCCATGGATGCTCAACTCCCCTGAATAAAATGGACAAAGGGATGATTGACATCCAAGGTGGGACAGAGCTGGATGGCACAAGATTTCATCACACTACTCAGAATGGTATGCAGTTTAAAACTTGTGAATTGTTTATTTCTGGAATTTTCCATTTAATACTTTTCAACTGCAGTTGACCAGAGGGTAACTGAAACTGCCGAAAGCAAAATAGAAGATAAGGAAGAACTACTATAATATCAGATTGTCTTAGTCCATTCTGTGCTGCCATAAGAGAATACCATAGACTGGGTAATTTATAATAAGCTAAATTTTAATGGTTCATGTTACTGGAGGCTGGGAAGTCCTAGATTAAGGGACTGCATCTGATGAGGGCCTTCTTACTGTGGCATCCTATGACAGAAGGCAAAAGGACAAAAATAGGGTGAGAGGGAGAGAGAAAAAGTGGGCCCAACTACCCCTTTTATAATGAACCCACTCCTGTGATAATGTCATTAGTCCATTCACTTTGCCTTCATGGCCTAATCACCTCTCATTAGGCCCCACCTCCCAATACTGTTAGGTTGGGGAATAAGTGTCCAACACATGTCTTGTGGGATATGCATTCAAACCACAGCACAGATATTAGCAGTAACTAAGAAATAAGAAAGCAACAGCTAATAATTACTATTTCACACTGGGTACACACTGTGCTAAACTCTTTTTATGCATTTTCTCTTTCGGTCCACACACCAATCCTTTGAGTCAAGTAATAATTTATTAATCAAAGTTCTTTTTATCTCCAAGTTACAGAAACCAACTCAAAAAATAATAACTAACGTGTTGAATATGTAATGTGCACTAGGCATATTAGTAAGATTAGGAATATATATTATTAATCTTAACCTATAGTGACTCATTTA
>NW_012148808.1:1251352-1251858 GCF_000956105.1 Propithecus coquereli | reverse complement strand
AAATGTGTCATCTCATAGAACCCCAGAATGGAAATGCAAAAATGTTTGCAGGAGAGAACTAGAACTAGAAACAAAACACTCTCAGTATTTTCTCTGTTGGAGTCATGTTTCATTCTTCCTCTCACCTTCTGACTGACAATGGATTTTGCATCAACACTGGAGAGTCCTGCCAAAGAAGGGCTGACTAGGTTTTGGACTCACCCTGGGGAAGAGATGCTGGCTAAGTTTGGCTAAGAGGACCAACCCTGGCCTAATCACTCTGGCCAAAAGTAAGCAATCACTCATCTACCCTGCAGATCAGAAAGCAGCTGCCCAAGGAGGAACAGTTATGGTAGGATGGGAATATACTACAAAATGTGTAAACTACAACTATTTAATATTCCCATCCTATTGGTGAAAAATTGAGCATAGATAAAATAATTTGTTGGGTTCATGCAGTGACTAGCAAAGCCAGACCTCCAACCAAGGCATATTTAAATGCCAAAAGTTATGGTTGTTTTTTTTTT
>NW_012148808.1:1246193-1247810 GCF_000956105.1 Propithecus coquereli | reverse complement strand
TAATAGCATTCAGAATAAAGAAAATGGAATGACTTGCTATCTTTATGATTAGAATGAAAGTTTGAAACCAATGATGTTAATTTTTAAAAATATTTTGTCAACTTTTACTTATTATTCCAATCAGAAGAACGTAATTTTACATATGTTGCATGAATATCAAATGGCATATTACTCCAGAGTCAAGGACTTACTAGTTAACTTTGATGTCAATTCTCTTCCATTAGTCAAATAGTGAATTCCTTGACATAATGTGAACGCCATAGTTATGCTCCAGCCATGTATACCTTATTCTGCAATACTGATTGACAGTTATGTTTAAACAGTCTTTGTTATCATATTTAACCACATCTTTTTATGATATTTCTATGACCAAGATTTTCTGTGGTATTTTGTTGTCATATTTACTTAACTACATATTTAACCTGTGTAGATATTAATGTGTATTTAGTGTGTACGTGTTCTGGGATATGTGGAAGTATATCCTATGGAATGTGCATTGTCATGAATAGTTATGTAGTTATACAGGGTGTCCCAAAAGTCACCATACATAGGGAAAATGGGAAATTGTAGCTAAATGTACCTTTATTTACAAAATATTCATTACAAAATTTTTCCTTTGTATGGAGACTTTGGGGACACCCTGTATTTCTTTCTACTGCTGGGAAAGAAGAATGGAAAATGGTGACTATAATAAAATGCACTTTAATGACTCCACAAAATAACACTGAAATTTCTTACAGTTTAAGCTGTTCAGTAACAAAGTTTTGCTTTTTCACATATTTTTAACACCTGGTTTAAGAATGAACCTAAAAGCCCTATAGGCCGTAGATTACAAAGTGGAGCACATCTGTCACATCTTGGCATAAAATGCAAAAGAGCCACTTAAGATTAGTTCTCTTATTCAGATTAGCATGTACAAGGCCAAAACTGTGTTATAGAAAGAACCTGTACAAAGTTAACATTTTGAGAAATGAAAAGAATTAAAACAAAAGGAAAAAGAAGGCAAAAGCCAAGGTGAGTTTTCTTTCTTAGACAATGAGTTTATATTGTATTTCTGTTCCCTTTCTAGGTTGAAACTTGAGAACTGTGCACATTTTCATGTTAAGTTGATTTATAATGCATTTTTTGTAGAGTAATAAAAAGGCATTATGTATGAATATCCAAAAAGATTACTTTTTAATCACTTGAAAATAGCCAACATTGAGAATTGCTAAAAATGATTAATGTGTGACTCTGGACACAATTAGAGTTTGTGAAATCAACCATACCATTGTTCAGATGTTTGAACATATGTTTGAAAGCCCAAAGCATATCTATATAGAATTGTTTCCTATTGTAAAGCAATGTTTCCTTCATTTTAAATCCATTTGTATGATAAAAAAAGATGTAATCCACATATATTAGATTAATTTACATTCAGATCATTTGAAATACTATCTTTTAAAATGCCCTCTAATGTTTCAATATTTATATATTTTAAGACATTAACATCCCACATTAATGCCCCATAAATATTTAGATTAGAGTGTTATACTTCTGCTTTTTAATTTAAAGCTAGAAACTTTAATGGTACTTGTGACCCTCATGCAAACTCTATTCACTTTATATGTATAGAGG
>NW_012148808.1:1243418-1246143 GCF_000956105.1 Propithecus coquereli | reverse complement strand
AATCTCCCTTAAAAAACAAACAAAAAAACCAAGGGTATAAGCATTGAGATGATGCCATCTATATTGATATTTAGTTATTAAATGACCTAATTCAGTGGATTATACTCAAGAAAAATTTAATTTCTCTCATCACTGACTTAAATATACTATCAGATTTCCCTTTTCCTCTTATTTGTAGCAATCTGAGTATATCCCATAGCTTTCAGGTCTCTTGCTATTAAAAAATCTAATCCAATTTGAAACTTCCCACACCCAATTTGAAACTATTCACATCCTCCTGCCCCTCCCTTTGATACAATTACTCCTCAAGGCTCTTACTCCTCAAGGCTAGAGTTTTCAGGGTCAGATCAGGTTAGTAGGAATCAGAAAAAGTGTCAAAAGTTATCTTCTTTAGCAGGTGCTGATTGTAATTCTGTGTGGTCAGCAAATGCATTGTCATAGCAGCTGCATCCACAGTTTGTTGGTGATTCCCTCCAACACCTTTCCCTGTGATAGGTTGTGCTTTCTCAGATATTCAATAATATCCCACAAATTCCCTTTAGCAACTATTGGGGAAGTACATATCTGCCCTTTTTGGCTGGTGCACCTGATGAGGTAGACACATCCTAGGACAAGATTATTTCTAGATGACTTGAGCCTAGCTGCCTTCCTGATCATCAGTTGGATCCCGGAAAATCTCAGGCATCACACTGTCTGCCAACTAGCAGAAGTGTGAATAAACTCATGGGTGAATCCTCCCCCTCCTCACTAACTTTGCGGGCTGCTGCAGCCCTTCCACTGCCTTCAAGATCCTCCCAGCAAGAGGCAGGCCCCAGTTTCCATTCCCTGCCTGCTAACTCTAGGATGTTAAAGGCAAACACAGCCAGACATTAGTTAAAGAAGTGAAAACAGATTTTATTCAGCAACTACTGAGAGCAGGAGAAAGAGCCCAGCTTCATTCTGCTTTGTGCAGAGGTGATTGGGTCTTTTAAAGGTAGAATGAGGGAGGGGAACTCAAGGGAGTCAGAGAAGTAAAACTTCTCTGGGATTCAAGTAGAGCCAGAAAAGTAAAAACTTACCAAGGGTTGGTCAGTGTAAATGTGATTAGGCCAGCTGTGTCTGTGGGCTGGCAAATTTCCGAAGTCAAGATTCCATCCTCTCACAGAGACTGGCCCTCAGTTTCCTAAGAAAAACACTTCTGAGTTGTAGGAGATGCATGTACATCTCAAAGGGACAAAAGGAGGATTCATTGTAAGGCTTTTCTAGTAAAAGTTAAAATTTATCGATGCCCAGATTGGGTCTCTAACATGAAACTTCTTGGGTTCAATTCAGCCATTGCTCTGGACTTTGGGCCAAGGGGCAGCCTGTGAAACTATGCTTCACCAGCAGAGATGTCTCCTTAACTTGGCAGAAAAACTTGTTAGTCAGGCTCTTTTCTTACTTTGCTATTAAGTTATTGCAGGGTGAGTTCCCTGAGATGCAGAATGCAAGGCAGAGATTACAATGCACGGATTTCATAAAAGGAGTGCTTTCAAGGTCAGCACATGTGGGGAACGGAAGCAGTAGGACTGGACAGTGAGAGCTTCACAGCATCCACTGCATCGATGCATCTCTCGATGACCACTTACGTTCTTTTTCAGACCGGAAATTCTACCATGCATGAGCTTCTCTTATGCACTTTCTCTGACATAAGTCACAAACAGAACAACTTCTGAAAACCAGGGAGAAAAGATGCTGTTTTGGAGTTGTAGAGAATGTCTTGAAGTGCATATCCTCACTTAATTTTTTAGTCCTAATTGAGAGACTTTGTCTCTCTCACAGTGTTTGAGGATATGGCTTCTTTTTGCACATGATTACCTGGGGTTTTCTCTTGGACTCCCAGGTGTTTCACTCATCTAGATCCGTTACTGACTTGTTTTCCAAAGGATCTACTCTTATTTCTTCTTCCAAATACATTTACCTGACACACGTTGTCCTTCATGATCTGACGCTTGCTAATTTGTTTAGCTTTGTTTTCCTCCAACCTCCTTCCATCGAAACCTATAATTCAATTATACTAAGGGATTTAGAATTCCCGACCTTTGGTGTCCTCTCATGTCTCATGTCCCATGTCCTCTAATGTTCCTGTTAATACTATGTGAAATATCCTTCTTAACCTTGGTACCTATTTTTCTTCTTTGAAGGCTTGGATCAATTATTATTTCTACTGGGAAGCCATCTTTTTGTCCTCTACATCCCAACATGCTTGCAGTTTCCCACTGTATGTTCCCATAGTATCCTGCGCCTTTCTCTATTTTTGTATTTAATGTCTTGTACTTTCATATTGTATTAACTTATGTCTCCCTCCTAGATGGTAAAATATTGAAGAAAGTACCTGATTTTCTTTTGTATCCTTCTCTCCCTAGCATCTAGCATAGCACCTGGGATATAGAAAGAAATAAAATGGTTTTTATTAAATTTAAAGAGAACTGTTTTTTTGTAAGTAGCTAAATAATCATTTAGCTATTTGGGTATATTTGGTAAACACCATGTTATTTAGCAAAAAAAAAAATTAAAAATTATAAAAATTGCTTCTCTCTATAGCAAATTAGAGGCATGATCCCTGACTTTGTCTCCAAACTAATTCTGAATTTGAACATTTTTTCAAATTTTATATTCATTTCATGCTATACCCTGAATATTCAGGCAACCCTCCTAACTTTGATTTATTGAAGAACTCTTCATAACAGTTACATTCATCCTTCTC
>NW_012148808.1:1242533-1242982 GCF_000956105.1 Propithecus coquereli | reverse complement strand
CAATGATGTTAATTTTTAAAAATATTTTGTCACCTTTTACTTATTATTGCAATCAGAAGAATGTAATTTTACATATGTTGCATGAATATCAAATGGCATATTACTCCAGAGTCAAGGACTTGCTAGTTAACTTTGATGTCAATTTTCTTCCATTAGTCAAATAATGAATTCCTTGACATGATGTGAATGCCATAGTTATGCTCCAGCCACATATACCTTATTCTGCAATACTGATTGACAGTTATGTTTAAACAGTCTTTGCTTTCATATTTAACCACATCTTTTTATGATATTTCTATGACCAAGATTTTCTGTGATATTTTGTTGTCATATTTACTTAACTACATATTTAAGCTGTGTAGATATTAATGTGTATTTAGTGTGTACGTGTTCTGGGATATGTGGAAGTATATCCTATGGAATGTGCATTGTCATGAATAGTTATGTAG
>NW_012148808.1:1240116-1240373 GCF_000956105.1 Propithecus coquereli | reverse complement strand
TGGAATACTACTCAGCCATAAAAAAGAATGAAATAGATGGAACTGGAGGTCATTATCTTAAGTGTAACAAACCAGACACAGAAAGACAAATATTGCATGTTCTCACTCATAAGTAGGTACTAAAAAAGGTGTACACATGGACATAGAGAGTGAAACAATAGACAGTGGAGAATTAGAGGGGATGGGGGGAGTGATGATAAGAAATTATTTAATGGGCACAATGTACATTATTTGGGTGATGGACACTCTAAAAATCC
>NW_012148808.1:1236262-1237588 GCF_000956105.1 Propithecus coquereli | reverse complement strand
ATAGTTTTCCTCTGAGGAAAAAATATGTATAGATACATACATAAATTAAATTAGATTAAATTATTTCCTTAATCTAGTCAAGTTGACACTAAAATTAAGCATCACAGGGAAGGTATAGTATCAATCTAGAATTTAATCATTGTGATTATTTTTATAATTACTTTTATAGACTGAGTTAGATTAAATTATTTCCTTAATCTAGTCAAGTTGACACTAAAATTAAGCATCACAGGGAAGGTATAATATCAATCTAGAATTTAATCATTGTGATTATTTTTATAATTACTTTTATAGACTGAGTTGTTTCCTCTCACAATCCATGTGTAGAAATAAGAACCCTCAGTATATCAGAATGCTGTATTTAGAGACAGGACATTTAAAAAGGTGATTAAGTTAAAATAAGGCCATATGGTAGGCCCTAATCCAGTCTGACTCATGTCCTTATAAAGAGGGGAATTGGACACAAAAGAAACAATAGGCATGTGCACTTACAGAAAGACCATGTGAGGACACACCGAGAAGGTAGCCATCTGGAATCCCCGGAGAGTGGCTTCAGAAAGAACCAAACCTGCCAAGACCTTGATCTTGGACTTCTAGCCTCCAAAACCGGAAGAAAAGAAATAGCCATTGCTTAAGCCAATCAGCCCGTGTATGATATTTCATTATGGCAGCCCTAGCAAACTAATATAGTTGCCATCCATTTTTGGAAAATGCTAATGTATCCATTTACCATAGTGATATAAAGCTGACTTTTAAAAATAAATTAGCTTATGTAAAAAAGAAAATTTTAAGTAAATGATGGCAATGTTAATCAAATTCTTCAAGTTTAGGATACATAGAAAATGAGTGGTAATATATGCATTGGGAACACCATTTTAGAGTTAGATGAGAAAAAGGTGATCAAAGAGACAGAAGATTAAGGAGTTATTAAACAGACAGGCAATAAACTAGAATACAATAGTACCAAAAAGTTGAAGAAAGAGAGAGATTTAAGACTCATGACACTTCAATTGTGTGAAACATAACAATCAAGAAAAATAAGAGTTTAGAAAAAGACACTGGATTTTCCATTTAAAAATAGCCACAACCAGACTTTTAGGAGATGATTTGAAAAGAAGCTGAGGCAGTCAGTGGTTAAGCAGAAAGGACTAGACAGCAGCCGAAAGCACAAAGAGAAATGAGTAAAGATTTTTACGCTTTAAGAACAAAAGCTGTAGCTCTTTTTTTTTATTATTTCAGCATATTATGGGGGTACAGATGATTAGGTTACGTATGATGCCCTTGCCCTCCCTCCCCCCCAATTCCGAACTTCAAGTGTGTCCATTC
>NW_012148808.1:1234834-1236212 GCF_000956105.1 Propithecus coquereli | reverse complement strand
TACAAAGGACCAAATAGTAAATATTTTAACCTTGGTAGGCCATGTACAGTTTCTGTCATATAACTTTATTTCTTTTTTATTAACAATTCTTTAAATATGTAAAAAATCACTCATAGCTCACAAATTGTACAAAAGCAGGCTGTGGGCTAGATTCAGCCCAGAAGCCAGATTTCCCAACTCGTGGTTAGGTCATCGCCTCTCCTTTTACATGTGAGCCATAAATGCTTTGTTAAAATCAGAATCAGTATTTGTATGACTCTTCCCTTGATCTACCTTATAATTGTACATCAGCAGGAGTTGTTGACAAGGTGATTGCTGGCTCCAAGTTTCTATATGCTCACAAATTATCTAGCTGAAAATGTTTTCTGTTGTTTATCCAGATGTGTAACTCAGTCTTAACATGTATCCTTTCTGGAATTCATGTTTTTCCTTTTGACGGAAGATTTCCTCATCTACAGTCTTCTGTGCCCCCTTACTTTCTTCACAAAAATAATTGGAGCTTAACTATGTGATTCTGAACAGATTTTTAAAATCTCTTAAGGTAATCGAAAAAGTTCTAGATTCTAGTCCAATTGGGTGATTTGGAATAAATGATTAATAACTTTTCCAAACTTGAAATAAGTATTCATTCATTATTCATTTTTGTTGAAATGTCTATTGGGTGCCCCCTATGTACCAATATATGAGTTATGGATGTAAAACTGAAACTAAAATATTGTCTGACTACTCAAGATTCCTTTTGTCCCACCATTCCCATTTGGTTTCCACTAGATTTTTCATACTCTGATCTCTTAGCCTCTGAATTCTTAGATCTATATTCAAATTTAGATGCCTACCTTAGGCTAACTTCACGACCTCCTTGACTTCCTTTAAGTACTTTCAATAGTAGTTATATTACATAGTTTTGGCTTTGCCTACACATTCTGTTTCAGGTGAATCTTTTTCCTTTCTTCAACTCCTTCCTTTGAGATGTGATAGAGGCAAAAGAGAGCTGCATAGGCATATCAAGGTCAGTAACTGTGTTTGATGAATGAGTGTAATCATCAATAAAAATTTGAGAAAATGTATAGGATTTCTTCGTATTATCATTAGTGTTGGTGGTGGTCTTTTCCTCCTTGTCTAAGCCTGTAATCATAAACTCCTGTAATCTGAGTACCCCTTACTATATTCTCAATCAAATTGAAGTTCAATTTTCTACCTACAGTATTTTTTCTATTCTCTCCAGTTTTGAAAATGTTCTTCCTGAAGCAGAAACCGGAATCAAAACAAACATGTTTCCCTAGTGATCTCCTAGTACTACATTTAGCAGTGATCTATCCAAAGCTGCAGATAGATAGATAACTTTAATTATATATGTGTGTATGTGTGTATATGTACA
>NW_012148808.1:1233290-1233722 GCF_000956105.1 Propithecus coquereli | reverse complement strand
AGAAAGATTTTATTTAAAAAAAAAAGAAAGAAAAAATAGTATTGAAGAAGTGAGATCCTGAAGTATTAAAAGAAAGAATAGAATTGAGACTAGAAAGGAAAGCCTCGTGGTAGAAAAAGAGATGGAGGAAAAACATAAATAATATTTAAGATCTCATGGCCATTGATTGCAAATATATGAATATTCATTATCTAAAGAATTGACAATTGTCTATACAGTTATGATAAGAGGAATTGAGTTCATGGTTAGATATAACTATAACAAAATATTTCAGATTAATCAGTTCTCATTATCTATAGGAGAGGAGGATTTAATGAGAAGGATAAGAGAGAGGGAGAGTTTCAAGAAATGACTAATATAATATCATATTTATTAGGCTCTATTGGAAATATAAGCCTTGTGTTATTTATATAGCATATAAATTCAAGAAAA
>NW_012148808.1:1231391-1231830 GCF_000956105.1 Propithecus coquereli | reverse complement strand
TGATGAATTCTATCTGTTTCATAGAAATAGCCCATTTTCTTCCTTTTACCTTTTCACATCATCCACTCCCCAAACTTCATACAGTCTCCTCTGATGAGGACTGAGGTGATTAATTAGCCAGTATGTCAACACTCCCTATTCTAACCAGCCACTGTCAGCGACATTAATTATATTTAATAGTAATACTGACTTAGCTCATTTTCTGCTGCTATGACAGAATACCACAGACTGAGTAATTTATTTTAAAAAATATTTATTTGGCTCACAGTTCTAGAGCCTGGGAAGTTCCAGGTTGAGGGGCTACATCTGGTGAAGGTCTCTAATATTTTTTTCACAAAAATGCCTCTGGAACACAATGCAAAAAATCAAATTGATGTAAATACTCTTATGTTATGCTAGTATATTTTAAGAAGATTTATACCAATAGTTAGTATATGGT
>NW_012148808.1:1229351-1230221 GCF_000956105.1 Propithecus coquereli | reverse complement strand
CTTACATTCAAAAGTTCACTAAAATAGCTCATTAAGATAAACTAAGTATAAATATAACCCAAAATACCACACACCATAATCACTGATTTTAGATTTATTTTGTATTTTACACCTTTTATATTTTGGCCTTAAAATTTACCCTTAGTTATCTGGGTTGTAACCTTTTATATGAATGGTCATATAAAGTCACTGTAATACGCCATATTTTTGCTCCTTTTCTGTGGCTGACTCTCCCAGAGAATATCAAGGGAAAGTCTGCTACTTTAATGAATAAGAGAAGAAATTCTAGAAACAGTTAGACTTCATACACTAATATTTACTGCCTCTAAAGTATAATGTGCTCTTTTAGCTGTGCAATAATGTAATAAAATACATATTTAATATTTCACAAATGACTTTAGGATAATCCAAAATACATAAATGGTTTTAAAAGCCTGCATAATATTATAACCAGTAGTGGAAGAAATCAGACAGAACTGTTGCTGTATAAATACTGGGTACATAATCTCCCCACACAAGAATGGTGGGATTCTCACAGAGAAATGATTGCAGAGCACACGAACAATAATGCTAAGGTGAAATTGGCATCTTTGAGATCACAAAATAAGCCAGTTGATCACGAGTTATTGTATTATAATAATGGATCTTTCCGCACAGTGCTTCACTGCTCACATGTTTTTACATCAGAAAAAAATCCTGAGATCTTCACAAGCTTGCATCAGCTGTATAAACAATATTTGGAAATTGACATAAACCTGACATATGAAAAAAACTTTGATGAATTCTATCTGTTTCATAGAAATAGCCCATTTTCTTCCTTTTACCTTTTCACATCATCCACTCCCCAAACTTCATACAGTCTCCTCTGAT
>NW_012148808.1:1226938-1229301 GCF_000956105.1 Propithecus coquereli | reverse complement strand
GTTATGAGACACTGCCAGATCTTCTACCAAAGTGATTGTGAGTGTGCTTTTGTCTTTAAAATAAAATCATATATTTGAAGAACATTGGTTTGAAGCAACAAACTGCAACATGGATAACATGAAAGTCTTAGAAAGAATAATTAACACACCAATACATATGTGTTTCCATGAGAGACAAATAAATTACTCTCCATCATAATCACTTTTGATTATATGCTGTAGTTTGTTTAAATGTACTTAAATAAAATGTTCAATGCTAGATATTTTAGCCTCGAAGAATTCATTTTCACATATAGTCAAATTTAATTTAATTCTTAATTTAGAAAGATAATAGCCATGGAATTCATAGAATTTACGTTGGATACTAATATATTTTAAGAATATAAATGATAGCAATAATCATTGGCACCATAGCTTCAATCTGGAATTAGTTGATTAAAGAACTGAATATTTTTGTTTAATTTTTTTTCTCTTCTCCCACAAAACACTTATTCATTCATTCATAAATTTACTCATCCACTCAATAATAATTCACGGAGTGCCTACTATGAGTTAGGTATTGTTCTCGATCTAGAGAAAAGTAAATATATTTACAGTAGTTACTGGTATAGTTTTAAAATTGTTTCATCTTATTATTCAGTATTTTTTTAACATATAGTTTTGTTGTTAATACCTCTCCCTTGCCTTTTCCATCTTCTATTAGCTGTAGTTATAATGCATTCAACCTTCAAACATTCAGCAAAACCTTATGAAAGTCAGCAATTTCAGCATAATCCTGGAGAAGCCATGCATGCATGAGCTACATTGCCTTCCATCGAGTCAAAGGGACACTGGGCTTTAGAGAACCCAAATAATTCTGCAAGGACTATAAAAACCCCTCCCTGACCTGCAGGCTCATTCACCTAGATACCCACACACACTTTTTTATATCCTCATTCCAGTTGGTGACTGTGGGGCCCTGTCAAGAGCACTGATTCCCAGGTTTGCTATGATGCCCTCCACCTGACAAAGAACACTACCACTGCCAAGCCTTACCCACCACTTGGGATCTGTTTAGCTTTATTTCATATTGAAATCAAGCCTTTTCAGGTATTGAGCATAAATTCATTATCTACCCTGCTCACAATCTGGCATCCAATCATGGATTGCTACCCTTCGCAATAGACATTGAGCACATTTTGACGCTAGTTTCTGCCTTTAGTGACATTCTCTCAAATGACCTGGAATTACCAGACATATTAATCTTCCAACTCAAGGCTGCCCAGACCTAGAGCACACTCTCATGGTGCAGCCTCATATCTCTCAGGTCTCTGACTCTACATTAGTATCCTAGGGCTACCATAACACATTACTATAAAGTAGTGGCTTGAAAATGACAGAATTTTATTCTCCCACAATTGTGGAGGCTGGAATTCTGAACTTAAAATATTGACATGGCAATATTTCCTTCAGAGGATGTATGGGAGAATCCTGCCTTCTCTCTGCTAGCTACTGACAACTCCAAAACGTCCCTGGACTTGGGACTGAATAACTTCAATCTCTACCTCCATCTTCACATCTCCTTCCCCTCCAAATATCCCTTCCCCTTCTCTGTTCTTCAAAGGACACTTACCTTTGGATTTAGGGCCCACTGTCACCTAGGATGATCTCATCTTAAGGTTCTATGTTCATTACATCTATAAAGACCATTTTTCTAAAAAAAATCACATTTTCAGGCTCCAGGTAGATATATATGTTTTGGTGGGCCATAATTCAACCCATTACAAGCTCTGTCAATACTCTTTTCTACTATCTATGCTTCTTCATGTAAGCCTAATGCCTTTCCACATTTGAATAAAGAATATTGCCAAGTTGCACATAACTTATTGTCTGAAATAAGTTTTAGTTACTATTGTTGAAATAGGAAATAGTTTTTTCTCACTTCATCTTTTTTTCTAAAGAATAAACGAGAACCAGTTTGCAGTCCCACTGGCAGTGTATGAGTGTTCCTACATCTCTGCATCTGCCCCAATATTTATTGTTTTGGGACTTTTTGATAAAGGCCATTCTCACTGGTGTTAAGTGATATCTCATTGTGGTTCTGATTTACATTTCTTTGATGATTAGAGATGTTGAGCATTTTTCATATGTTTCTTGTTTCTTGACTATTAGTCTATCTTCTTTTGAAAAGTTTTTGTTCATGTCCTTTGCCTGCTTTTTGATAGGGTTGTTTGATTTTTTTCTTGCTGATTTTCCTAAGTTCTACATAGATTCTAGTTATCAGCCCTTTATTGGATATGTAGCATGAGAATATTTTCTCTCATTCTGTAGGTTGTCTGTTTGCTCTCATGATAGTTTCCTTGGTTGTGCAAAAGCTTTTTAAT
>NW_012148808.1:1192650-1226888 GCF_000956105.1 Propithecus coquereli | reverse complement strand
ATTTTTACACCTGTGTTACTGCCACATAGTTTCTATTGTTTACATTTTACTATACATGTCTTATTAAATACTTATCCATCCCTTTATCAATCTATCAGTTCATTTTTTGATACACTTCAAAATTGCAGATAGCAATCCACTATACCCCTAAACATTGTGGCATGCATATTATAGAGTTCTATATTTGCTTGCAAATCTTTTATTTTCTTTTTAGGTAAAATTGACGAAGAGTGAACTGTTCAACTCTCAGATGTACCATTAGATAAATTTCGACAAATGCGTGCACCTATTCAACACAAACCCCTATCAGACATTACAACATCATTCTAGAAACTTTTCTTGTGCTTGTTTATAATGAATCCTTTCCCCCAGACCCTCCAGAAGCAACCACCGTTTTGATTTCTTCCCACTGTAGGTTATGTTGTTCTGGAATTTCATATAAATGGAACTATATCGTGGGTGTATACTACTACTCTGCATGGCTTCTTTCTCTTAGCATGTTTTTGAGATTCATCCATGGTTTTTAGTGTATCAATAGTTTGTAACTTTTTATTCATGAGTAATATTTCATTGTTTGTTTCCCCTTCCTGTTGATGGAAACCTGGGTTGTTTCTAGTATTTTGCTATCATGAAGAAAGGTGCTATGACAGTCCTGTAAATGTCATTTTGGAAACATATATTTTCATTTTTCTTGAGTAAATTCCCACGAGTGAAATTGCATATGGTAGGTTTATGCTTAACGTTATGAGACACTGCCAGATCTTCTACCAAAGTGATTGTGAGTGTGCTTTTGTCTTTAAAATAAAATCATATATTTGAAGAACATTGGTTTGAAGCAACAAACTGCAACATGGATAACATGAAAGTCTTAGAAAGAATAATTAACACACCAATACATATGTGTTTCCATGAGAGACAAATAAATTACTCTCCATCATAATCACTTTTGATTATATGCTGTAGTTTGTTTAAATGTACTTAAATAAAATGTTCAATGCTAGATATTTTAGCCTCGAAGAATTCATTTTCACATATAGTCAAATTTAATTTAATTCTTAATTTAGAAAGATAATAGCCATGGAATTCATAGAATTTACGTTGGATACTAATATATTTTAAGAATATAAATGATAGCAATAATCATTGGCACCATAGCTTCAATCTGGAATTAGTTGATTAAAGAACTGAATATTTTTGTTTAATTTTTTTTCTCTTCTCCCACAAAACACTTATTCATTCATTCATAAATTTACTCATCCACTCAATAATAATTCACGGAGTGCCTACTATGAGTTAGGTATTGTTCTCGATCTAGAGAAAAGTAAATATATTTACAGTAGTTACTGGTATAGTTTTAAAATTGTTTCATCTTATTATTCAGTATTTTTTTAACATATAGTTTTGTTGTTAATACCTCTCCCTTGCCTTTTCCATCTTCTATTAGCTGTAGTTATAATGCATTCAACCTTCAAACATTCAGCAAAACCTTATGAAAGTCAGCAATTTCAGCATAATCCTGGAGAAGCCATGCATGCATGAGCTACATTGCCTTCCATCGAGTCAAAGGGACACTGGGCTTTAGAGAACCCAAATAATTCTGCAAGGACTATAAAAACCCCTCCCTGACCTGCAGGCTCATTCACCTAGATACCCACACACACTTTTTTATATCCTCATTCCAGTTGGTGACTGTGGGGCCCTGTCAAGAGCACTGATTCCCAGGTTTGCTATGATGCCCTCCACCTGACAAAGAACACTACCACTGCCAAGCCTTACCCACCACTTGGGATCTGTTTAGCTTTATTTCATATTGAAATCAAGCCTTTTCAGGTATTGAGCATAAATTCATTATCTACCCTGCTCACAATCTGGCATCCAATCATGGATTGCTACCCTTCGCAACAGACATTGAGCACATTTTGACGCTAGTTTCTGCCTTTAGTGACATTCTCTCAAATGACCTGGAATTACCAGACATATTAATCTTCCAACTCAAGGCTGCCCAGACCTAGAGCACACTCTCATGGTGCAGCCTCATATCTCTCAGGTCTCTGACTCTACATTAGTATCCTAGGGCTGCCATAACACATTACTATAAAGTAGTGGCTTGAAAATGACAGAATTTTATTCTCCCACAATTGTGGAGGCTGGAATTCTGAACTTAAAATATTGACATGGCAATATTTCCTTCAGAGGATGTATGGGAGAATCCTGCCTTCCCTCTCCTAGCTACTGACAACTCCAAAACGTCCCTGGACTTGGGACTGAATAACTTCAATCTCTACCTCCATCTTCACATCTCCTTCCCCTCCAAATATCCCTTCCCCTTTTCTGTTCTTCA
The DNA here is from genome assembly GCF_000956105.1 of Propithecus coquereli. Lineage (NCBI taxonomy): Eukaryota > Metazoa > Chordata > Mammalia > Primates > Indriidae > Propithecus > Propithecus coquereli. The sequence continues at coordinate 1,224,547 of NW_012148808.1, read as the reverse complement.
AAGGACACTTACCCTTGGATTTAGGGCCCACTATCACCTAGGATGATCTCATCTTAAGGTTCTATGTTCATTACATCTATAAAGACCATTTTTCTAAAAAAATCACATTTTCAGGCTCCAGGTAGATATATATGTTTTGGTGGGCCATAATTCAACCCATTACAAGCTCTGTCAATACTCTTTTCTACTATCTATGCTTCTTCATGTAAGCCTAATGCCTTTCCACATTTGAATAAAGAATATTGCCAAGTTGCACATAACTTATTGTCTGAAATAAGTTTTAGTTACTATTGTTGAAATAGGAAATAGTTTTTTCTCACTTCATCTTTTTTTCTAAAGAATAAACGAGAACCAGTTTGCAGTCCCACTGGCAGTGTATGAGTGTTCCTACATCTCTGCATCTGCCCCAATATTTATTGTTTTGGGACTTTTTGATAAAGGCCATTCTCACTGGTGTTAAGTGATATCTCATTGTGGTTCTGATTTACATTTCTTTGATGATTAGAGATGTTGAGCATTTTTCATATGTTTCTTGTTTCTTGACTATTAGTCTATCTTCTTTTGAAAAGTTTCTGTTCATGTCCTTTGCCTGCTTTTTGATAGGGTTGTTTGATTTTTTTCTTGCTGATTTTCCTAAGTTCTACATAGATTCTAGTTATCAGCCCTTTATTGGATATGTAGCATGAGAATATTTTCTCTCATTCTGTAGGTTGTCTGTTTGCTCTCATGATAGTTTCCTTGGTTGTGCAAAAGCTTTTTAATTTGACCAGGTCCCATTTATTTATTTTTGTTGTTGCTGTGATTGCCTTTGGGGTCTTCTTCATAAATTCTTTGCGTAGGCCAATGTCTATAACAGTTTTTCCAACATTTTCTTCTAGAATTCTTATAGTTTTATGCCTTAGGTTTAAGTCTGTTATCCATCGTGAGTTGATTTTTGTGAGAGGTGAAAGGTGTGGATCCTGTTTCAGGATGGCTATCCAATTTTCCCAGAACCATTTATTGAATAGGGATTCTTTTCTCCAGTGTACGTTTTTGTCCGCTTTGTTGAAGATTAGATGGCTATATGAGGATGGTTTTATATCTGGGTTCTCAGTTCTGTTCCATTGGTCTATGTCTCTGTTCTTGTGCCAGTACCATGATGTTTTAGTTACTATAGCCTTGTAGTGTAGCTTGAAGTCTGGTAAATTGATGCCTCCCAATTTGTTCTTTTTGTTTAAGATTGCTTATGCTATACAGGGTCTTCTCTGGTTCCATACGAAGCATAAAATTATTTTTTCTAAATTTGTGAAAAATTATATTGGTATGGCAACCTCTGTGGAAAGTGATATGGAGATACCTCAAAGAGCTACAAGTAGAACTACCATTTGATTCAGCAATCCTATTACTGGGTATCTACCCAAAAGAAAAAAAGACAGTCTATAAAAAAGACGTCTGCACTCAAATGTTTATAGTAGCACAATTCACAATTGCAAAGATGTGGAAACAACCCAAGTGCCCATTAATATATGAGTGGATTAATAAAATGTGGTATATGTATGCCATGGAGCTCTACTCAGCCACAAAAAACAATGGTGATCTAGCACCTCTTGTATTATCCTGGATAGAGCTGGCACCCATTCTACTAAGTGAAATATCCCAAGAATGGAAAAACAAGCACCATATGTACTCACCATCAAATTGGTATTAACTGATCAACACTTAAGTGCACATATAGTAATAACATTCATCGAGTGTCAGACAGATGGGTGTGGTGCACACTGTCTGGGGGATGGGCACGCTTGAAGTTCTGACTTGGGTGGGGCAAAGGCAATATATGTAACCTAAACATTTGTATCCCTAAAATATACTGAAATAAAAAAAAAGAATAAACAAGCAATTTTATACAGTATGATAGTCTTTGTTTTAGTGGTGGCATGGGGAGGTTAAGGAAAGAGATCATATCTTCTTTTATTTTGCTAAAGCATGATTTTAAAGATGCTTCTTAGGAAACAGATGGGAGGATGGGATTTTGAAAGCCGTCTTCAGTTTGGCCTCCCTCTCCATGAACCGATCTGAGAAATTCACCCTATGAAAGAAACACAACAAAGGCAAGCAAGTGAAGTGGACCCAGCCTGCACACTGACAGCAGTCTGCCAAAACTCCTGAGGTTATGTGGGAATTAAATAAATTAGGAGGGAATCCAAAAGTATTGGTACTTTGTGATACATCTCAAAGCTTGCTTATATGTTTGATAATTGTTTGCAATGGTTTGTCTCGCTCAGGGATTCTCAACCTTGGCACTGTTGACATTTTGTGTGTGTGTGTTAGGGTGGGGGCACTGTCCTGTGCATTGTAGGACATTTAGCAACCTGTACTCACTTGGATGCCAGTAGCACCACACCTCAATTTTGACAACCAAAATATTACCAGACATTGCCAAATGTCCCCCAGAGAACAAAATCACTCCTAATTGAGAACCACTAGTCTAGGTGAACACTAGTAATATTTACTAGCAAAATTATATCCTTGAAAAGACACATTTGTTACTTTAAAGTTGTTGTGAAGCCATCTTCTGAGATTCAGAAGTTTTTCAATTAAAAATACTTAAAAAACATTTTGGATCCTCTGCAGTTTGGCCATTTTTTGTTCCATCAAGTGTATTTTTTAGATATTACTAACATCTATTTCACTCTTCTCGAGGATTGATAGAATTTTTTTCAATGTAATAAGGCTGTTTTGGCCTCTTATATTCCAGATCATTAATTTTAATGGTTAAGACACTGTTATATGGCACTCTCAGGAGGTGAAGGTGCATACTGATAATTCTACTCCTGCACAGGGAAATATTTTTCTTGGTAAAGATAAACCATTCCTTTGAATTTAGAAACATTTCATTTCTAAGGCTCTGTTACTATTTTATTTAAAGCCCCATTAGTTGCAACATATTGAATAATAGCTCACTATTTTGCCCCACATATGATTCATTTAGAGATGTAACAAAACTCATAAAAATATCTAACTGGTATTTATAGACTTGTGTCTCTGTAAAACTATAGGAAGTGTTTTTAATTAAACTGGAATAAAAAGGGAACAAGTGAATAAAAGGATGATGTGAAACAACTGCTTATTCTTTATTTCAGATAATAATATCTTATTTTTACTTGAATGTACAGTATTAAAAAGTTACCTGTTAGTATATCAGCTCTTCACGTGGCAAAACCTATGCTAAAATATTTTGAATTATTATTCAACAAGCTTGTAACATGATTAAAAGCTGAATTACATTGGATTTCATGTTTCAGATGGCAGGAAATTTCAGAGTTTGGTGAATTTCTAATAAGATAGATCAATTCAGGTAGTTTCATTCCAGCAGGACATTTAAAAACATGGTGGACCAGGAGAAAGAGCTGTATGAACAAAATATAGACTAAGTGCTCACTAAGCCTCCCTTTTGATACTATTTTCTCCTATATGTTCTTTCCAGGTTTTGTGGGAATAACATATAGTTTTGAGGGAATGGGCCCCTTAAAAATAATAAAAGCTACCAATACTAATTTAGGAACTCAATCATAAAAGAGGACCTTGCAAATGAGGAGCCCTGAAGCTTAACCTTCCTGGCCACCAAAATCTTCCCACTACTATTATAATCCACCCTTTTGTCTGCCTCCCTCATGTTCTAAACCAGAATTTCTGAGCCATAATGAACTCTAAGTCTGACACCCATCTCCAAAAGATCTGAGGAAGAGATAGGACAGAATGACACACCAGTGACCAGTGAACTTCCTTTTGATATTCCTTTTCTTTAATCACCATACACTAGTATGCAATACTTGCATTTTTTTTTTTACTTTTTAAAAATTTTTTGCACCTACAGCACAGAATTCTCATATACACCCTAACTCCCATACTCAGTTTTCTCTCTTATTCACAACTTGCATTAGTGTGATATATTTATTACAATTGATAAGCAAATATTGATATTAACTAAAGTAGATAGTTTATATTAGGGTTCACTCTATGTCATAGAGTTTTACAGGTTTTGACAAATGTATAATGTCATGTATCCACCATTAAAGTATCATGCAGAAAAATCTCAGCACTCTAACAATCACCTGTGTGTCATCTATTCATATCTTGCGCCATCCCTGTGAGCCCCTGAAAAACCACAGAGCTTTTTAACTATCTCTATAGTGTTTCCTTTCCCACACTGTCATATAGTTAGAATCATAAAGTATACAGCCTTTTCAGACTGGCTCCTCTCAGTTAACAATATGCATTTAAGTTTCCTCTGTGTCTTTTTGTGACTTGATAGATCTTTTTGTTAATTGCTAAATAGTTTTTCATGGTCTGGTTGTCTCACGATTTGTTCACTCACTCACACTCACCTATTGAGGGACACATTGGTTGCTTTGAGCAATTATGAAAAAACCTGCAATAAATATTCATATACATAGTTTTGTTTGGACATAATTTTTAAATCCTATTGGTAAATACCTAGGAGTACAATTCCTGAATCGTATTATATGGCTATGTTTAGTTTCTTACGAAACTGCCAAACTGTCTTCCAAAGTAAAGTGCCATTTTTCATTCCCACCAGCCATCCATACCAACGTTTAATATTATCAGTTTTTAGATTTTAGTCATTCTAATAGGCATGTATGGTATCTCTTGCAATTTCCTAATGACAAATGATATTGAACATCTTTTTATATGCTTGTCATATAAATTTTATATATATTTGGGGATGAGGTGTTTATTCAGATCTTTTTGCCTACCTCGTAATTGAGTTTCTTGTTTAATTATTTTTAAGAGTTCTTGGCCGGGCGCAGTGGCTCACGCCTGTAATCCTAGCACTCTGGGAGGCCGAGGTGGATGGATTGTTTGAGCTCAGGAGTTTGAAACCAGCCTGAGCAAGAGCGAGACCCCGTCTCTACTAAAAATAGAAAGAAATTAATCGGACAACTAAAAATATATAGAAAAAAATTAGCTGGGCATGGTGGCGCATTCCTGTAATCCCAGCTACTCTGGAGGCTGAGGCAGAGTAGGATCGCTTGAGCCCAGGAGTTTGAGGTTGCTGTGAGCTAGACTAACGCCACGGCACTCACTCTAGCCAGGGCAACACAGTGAGACTCTGTCTCAAAAAAAAAAAAAAGAGTTCTTTGTATATTTTGGATACGAGTCCTTTATCAAACGTGTTTTGCAAGTATTTTCTCCCACTCTGTGGTTTTTCTTTTCATTCTTGCAATAATATCTTGACAGAGCAGAATTTTTAATTTTAATGAAGTCTGACTTATCAATCTTTTATTTCATAGATTGTACTTTTGGTGTTGTATGTTAAAAACTGATTACAAAACCCAAAGTCACCTGAATTTTCTCCTATATTATCTTCTGGAAGTTTTAAAGTGTTGTGTTTTACATTTAGATCTATGAACCATTGGAGCTGTTTTTTGTGTAAGGCACAAAGTCTGTGTATTAGTCCACTCACACTGCCATAATGAAATACAATAGACTGGGTGGCTTAAATAGGAATTTATTTTCTCACAGTTCTGGAAGTATGGAAGTCCAAGATCAAGGTTTAAGCAGGGTTTGGTTTCTCACGAGGGCTCTCATCTTGGCTTGCAAATGGCTGCCTTCTCACTGTGTCCTTAAATGGTGGAGAGAGATTTGTTTCTTTCTCTCTTCTTATGAGACTCACAGTCCTATTGGATTTGGGCTCCACCATTATGAACTTATTCAGCTTTAATATCTAACTGGTATCTGTTTAAAGACTTTATCTCCAATATAGTCATACTGGGGGCTAAGGCTTCAACATACCAATATGAAGGGAACACAATTCAGCCCCTAGCAGTTTGTGTTTATATTCACATTTTTCTTTCAAAATTTATTTTATTTTATTATTTCAGAATATTAGAGGGGCCCAAACACTTTGGTTACATAATTACCTTTGCACCACCTGAGTCAGAGCCACAAGCATGCCCATCTCCCAGACAGCATGCACTGCACCTGCTAGGTGTGAATTTACCCTTCCCCTCCTCCCCCCTGCCACCTGCCCAACATCTGTTGAATGTTACTTCCATATGTGCAAGTAAGTGTTGATTGATTAGTACCAATGTAATGGTGAGTACCTGTGGTGTTTGTTTTTTCATTCTTGTGATACTTCACTTAGAAGAATGGGCTCTATCTCCATCCAGGATAATACAAGAAGTAGTTCACCATTTTTTTATGGCTGAGTAGTACTCTATGGTATAGATATACCACGTTTTATTAATCCACTCATGTATTTTTTTTTTTTGAGACAGAGTCTCACTCTGTTGCCCAGGCACTTGGCGTCAGCCTAGCTCACAGCAATCTCAAACTCCTGGACTCAAGCAATCCTACTGCCTCAGCCTCCTGAGTAGCTGGGACTACTGGCATGCGCCCCCATGCCCAGCTAATTTTTTCTATATATTTCTAGTTGTCCAGCTAATTTCTTTCTATTTTTTTTTAGTAGAGAAAGGGTCTCTCTCTCGCTCAGGCTGGTCTTGAACTCCTGAGCTCAAATGATCCCCACCTCAGCCTTCCAGAGTGCTAAGATTACAGGCATGAGCCACCATGCCCAGCCGATCCAGTCATGTATTGATGGGCACTTGGGTTGTTTCCACATCTTTGCAATTTTGAATTGTGCTGCTATAAACATTCTAGTGCACATGTCTCTTTTATAGAATGTCTTTTTTCCTCTGGGTAAATACCCAGTAGTGGGATTGCTGGATCAAATGGTAGTTCTACTTTTAAATCTTTGAGGTATCTCCATACTACTTTTTAAATTTACAAATAAAAATTGTATGTATTTAAGAGATGTAAGATGTAAAAATGTCTATGATATATCATGGCTAAATTAAGCTAATTAACATATGCATTATCTCACATACTTATCATTTGTGGTGAGAACATTTAAAATCTTCTCTTTTAGTAATTTGCAAATGTACAGTACGTTAAGGATAGTCACCATGTTGTACAATACCTCTCTTGATCTCCTTACTCCTGTCTAACTGAAATTTTTGATTACTTTGAAGAATATCTTCCTAACCCTTTACACTCCCCATGCCCTGTCCTTGGTTATCACCATTCTACTCTCTACTTCTATGACTTCCAATCTTTCTAGATTCCACATATAATTGAGATCATGTGATATTTGTCTTTCTGTACATGGTTTATTTCACTTAACATGCAGTCCTCCAGATTCATCTTCTCTATTTAACATAGTGCTAGAAGTCTTAGCCTAAGCAATCAGGCAAGCGAAAGAAATTAAGGGTATCCAAATAGAGAAAGAGGAGGTCAAATTATGGTTTTTTGCAGAGAATATGAACTTATGTCTAGAAAACTCCAAAGATTCCAAGAGACTCCTGGAATTAATTAATAAATTCAGCAAAGTCTCAGATTACAAAATCAATGTACACAAATCAGTAGCATTCCTATACATCAATAACAGTCAAGTTGAGAGTCAATTAAAGATTCAACATCATTCACAATTGCTACAAAGAAAATAAAATACCTAAGAATATACTTAAACAAGGAGTTCAAAGATGTCTACAAAGAGAACTACGAAACACCAAGGAAACAAACCACGGCTGATACAAACAAGTAGAAAAACATATCATGCTTGTGGATCAGTAGAATCAACATTGTTAAAATGTCCATGCTACTCAAAGTGATCTACAGATTCACTGCAATCCCCATCAAAATACCAACGTCATTTCACAAATCTATAAAAAATAATTCTGTGCTTTCTGTGGAACTAGACAAGAGCCTGAATAGCCAAAGCCGTCTTAACCAAAAGAAACGAATAGAAAAGCATCACATTACCAGACTTCAAACTATACTACAAGGCCATAGTAACCAAAATAGTATGGTACTGGCACAAAAATGGAGACATAGACCAACGGAACAGAACAGAAAACCCAGATATGTTCACTTTTTTGCGTGTAAATGTCCAATTGTCCCAGCACCCTTTGTTGAAAAGAATATTCTTTCTCCATGGAGTTGCCTTGGTGCTTTGTCAAAAATAAGTTGACTAACTTTGTGTGAGTCTATTTTTGAACTCTCTATTCTGTTCCATTGATTGATTTGTCTATTCTTTCATTAATAGTATACTATTAGTATACTATTAATGTGCTACTATATTAATTACTGTATCATTATAGTAAGTCTTAATGTTAAGTAGGCCCGTCCTTTGTCTTTGTTTTTATTTGTTATTATATTGGCTATTCTGGGTCTTTGACAAACTTTAGAATCAGTTTGTCATATTCACAAATAATTTACTGGGATTTTTATTGCAATTTTGTTGAATCTATAGATTAAATTGAGAAGTGATCTCTTAATAATATCAAGTCTATAATCCATGAGCATGAAATCTCTCTCCATTTATTTAGCTCTTTCTTGATTTCTTCCATGAGAGTTTTGTAGTTTCCCTCTTAAGTATCTTGTACAAATTTTACTAGATTTATACATAAGTATTTTTCTCTCATTTTTTGATGCTAATATAAATGATTTTTTTAAATTTCAAATTCCAGTTGTTCATTACTGCTTTATTGGAAAGCAATTAACTTTAGTATGCTAACCTTGTATCCTGAAACCTTCCTGTAACTACTTGCTAGTTCCAGGTTTTGCTGCTTTTGTTAATTCTTTGAGATTTTCTACATAGACAGTTGTGTCATCTGCAAACAAAGACAGTTTTATTTCTTCCACTATGATCTGTATACTTTTTATTTCCTTTTCTTGTGTTATTGCATTAGTAGGCCTTTCAGTACAGTGTTGAATAGGAGTGATGAGAGGGGAGATCTTTTCTTTGTTCCTGATTTTAAGAAGAAAGCATCTAGTTTCTCACTATTAAATATGATATTAGCTTTAGGTTTTTATAGATGTCCTTTATTAATTAAGGAATTTCCTCTCCATTTTCAAAAACATAATATTGCTTCACAGGTAGCACAGATACTTTATAACAGAGCATTTCCAATGCCTGCCTCCCATCTCTTATAACATTGTTGTCATTCATTTCACTTATCCATACACTAAAATTACTGAATACACTGTTCTATTATTATGTGGAATAGTTATCTATTATATCAATTAAGAATAAAAAGTAAAAGGTCTTATTTTGCCTTCATATATTCCTTCTCTAACATTCTTCCTTTCTTTATGTAGATACAACTTTATGATTTACATTATTTTCCTTCCCTTGCAGAACTTAGCATTTCTTGCAAGGCATGTGTACTTATAATAAATTTCTTCAATTTTTGCTTGCCCAAGGAAGTGGTTATTTCTTATTTATTTTTAAAGCATAATTTCACTGTTTACAAATGTTGTGTGTTGTTTTTTCTTTCAACATTTTATATATTTCATTTCACTCTCTTTTTGTTTGTATGGTTACTGAAAAGAGGTCCAGGGTAATTCTTATGTGTTTCTCTGTAGGTACAGTGTTTCCTACACCTCCACCCCCAGCATCTTTCAAGATTTGCTTGTTGTTTTTCGTTTTCTGTATTTTGAATATGGAATAAATGCCTAGATGTTGCTTTTTTTGTATTTATCCTGCATGCTGCTCTTTGAGCTTCTTGGATAGGTAGTTTATTTTCTGTCATCAATTTTGAAAAATTCTCACCAATACTACTTTATGTATTTCCTCCATTTCTTTATCTATTTCTTCCCTTTCTGGTATTTTCATTACATCCGTTTTATACCTTTTGTGTTCATTTGATAAAGTTGGTCATATTAAGCTAGAAGAGACTTAGTTAAAATAGAAAGTAAAATTAGCTTATGTCTTTCTCTTAAATTGTAAGAGAAATTTGTGAAATAAAAAAAAAGTTTATCGATTGTTTTTTTCTTACAGTAACAATTTGACAGTTGGGAAGTGGAGGCCTTTAATATGACCCTCCATGAAATAAACATGCTGTAAAAAAAATCACAATTGTAAGCCTCTGTAGTCATTAAAGAGTGAATCGTGCTTTTTGCTAAATAAAATGTAAGTAAAAATGAAAGAATCATAAAGTGACTTAAAAAGTAAAACCTAGAGATAGAATACATTCAGTTTACACAAAATATCCTGACTTTAAATGAATAATTAAATTTCAATTAATTTATTGGAGGTTTTTGCCCCATTAGAAAAATTTTTGAGGGAGTGACTTGAATGGTTGGTAAGGGGGGTAAGTTATTCTTATTCTTCAGGTAGTTGAATATGTCATTACATTTAGATTTTTAGGTCTCAATGTTATAGATGATGATGGTAGTTCTTTAGTTGGAGGAGTTGAAGTTGGGATAGAATTTTACTGTAAGTTCTGCCCCAGCTGTTCAAAGTACAGCTATTTGAAGTAAGCAAACTAAAGTTCAAAAAGAAATAAGTCTATTAAAGCACTCCTTTTCATTTTTCTTCATCTTATTTGATTTCTTACTGATACACCTCAAGCTATCTGATTAGTTTAATCCTTATATTGAAAGCTAAAAAATATTATTGCCATAATATTATGATAGGGTTTTGTCTTAAACATCTCTCTTGCCATTGAATGTATAGGAGAGATTTTGGGGAAGATGGTGGCCTGAAGGAGGTTTGCTATCTCTCCACCTTGAAATCTGCCTTTCCTGTAGTTTATAGATATTGGGCTGCAAGAGACAGATACCTTATGGGTGGTGAAGTTCCCAACAATGAGAATCAGAATAGGGGAGGCTGGACACAAGCAATGAGAGCTCAAGTTCTCATCCTATTTATTCAGGCTATGTAGGGGTTTCAAAGAAGTATCTTTATAGGACAGGGTGAATTTTTTTGTTATGAAGAGAGTTTTCAAGTACCAATATAGAAATATGTGCCTGATTAAAGCTCAGAGAAAATTTTTTTAAAATATTTTAAATGGAAAATTAAATTAGAATTTCCAAATTATTAAGAGAAAAATTTTAGTGGACAGCAACTTAATAAAAATATCAAAAATTAAGAAAAGTAGTAAAATAAATAGTGTAGAGGTATTAATGGAAAACAATTGAATAAATAAAATTAAAAATTTTAGTTATTATGATAAATGCCTATGAGCTGAATTTTCCCATTAAGAGTCAAAGGTCAGCTATGAATTATTTTTTTGATATTTATAAGAAGTAAAAATTAAAAACAAAAGTGGAAAACAACAATAAAATGGCAAAGAAACATTTGGAAAATGTTTTAAAAAAAATGAAAGCTGCAAGGGCAAAAATCAATATTAAACAAGATGGAATTTAAAGTTAAAACCACTAAACAAGGTTAAAGAGTGGGTGCAATGTGTTATTTTAAACTGTGACCGACATAAATGTTTAAGCACAAACTATATACAGATAAACATTTAAAAATTTAAGGAAACATCAATTTCTGACAAAATAAGTTAGATACTTAGACTTACTCTCTCACCAAAATGATTAAAAATGGAGAAAACAATAGGAAAAAAATTATTAATATTTGATAAACTAGAAAAAAAAATCACAGAAGCCAAATGCTAAGTGAACTTGGTTATCCAAAGAGATAAACAGAATACAAGAATGCCTTTCACCTTAATAGAATATGCTCAACAAGTGATCTTGAGCTTCTCAAACTGGTGGGAAATATGCATAGGAGTAGGAGACAAAGCTTAGGACATACTTAAAGTGGGGAGTCAAATAGGAGATTTCTCCATCTGTAGATAAATCTGAAATCCCAAGGCTACAAGTGTAAGGGTGAGCTAGAAATTTCAACACACACACACACACACACACACATTTGCAAGGAAAATTGCCTCTCTCAAAACTTAGCACAGGGTGGATGGGAAAAAATATTTCATAAAAATTCATAACCATCTGCCAGTTTTTTTGGGTTTTCAGCTCAAATTAGCATTACCTAAGTGGTATGAAAATAATTTCAAGCCAAGAATTTTTATTAAATCTCTGCAAGTCAGTAATGCCCAGAGATCCTGGTGATATATTATTATTGGAGATAAAAAAAAAAAAAAAAGAATAACAACAACTACAGCAGCAAACCCTTTAAACTTTCAAAGAAACAAGGCACACTAGTGAAGATAAGCAGAAACCACGAAAGGTACAATAATATTCTTAATGGCTTCAGATACTGGAATAATTAGACACATAAAGTAAAATAAGTGTGAGTTATATAAATTTTTTAAGTGGACTAGAAAAAGGAGGAAGAAGCAAGAGACTATTATAAATGACCAATTAAATTTGAAAATAACCAAATAGGCATTTATATAACAAATTATTAATACACACAAACACACATAAATATAGACGCATCATAGTAATGTGTACTCACAGAATATTGCAATCTCAGAATATCAAAGACAGAAATTCAATCTTAAATTCAGCAAAAACGAATAAAAACAGATTACCTTCAAATAAATCAAAATTAGAAGAGAGTTAAATTTTCAAAAGGAAGAATGGAAGAAAGTGAATTATACTTTTTAAAATGAGAACCAAATTAAAAATGAATCTTAAAAAATAAATGACACACTCTAGACAGAAAATAGTGATTTTACTTGGATATCTAATTTGCAAGTAAGAACGTTGCCTAAAGAAAACAGTAAATATGTAAATAAATCCAAACAAATATTGACTATATAGACTTAACAAAAAACTATTATGGGATTAACAAAAAATAAAAGGTGAAATTAAAATACATGAAAATATTAGAATATTAGTCAGAAAATAGTGATGAGAGTCCTTGTGTTGTTGTGGATGAATTAGGCATGCAAATTGAAAATCACAAATAGAATAGTAATGTAGTGTATAACTAACTAGTGCCAAACTCTGGCAGAGACTTAAGGTTCCCATTATCAGATAAACATAATTGTGCTATGAAATTTTAGCTTACATTTTTCAGTATTTCATAGAACAAGTAGAGAAATTATCAAGGTGTAGAAGATTAGAATAATAAAATTAACAATCGAGACATATTGGATATATATAGAATACTGATCCAAACTGCCATTATGTGTTATCACCAATCACAAGCAATATTCATGAAAATTGACATGTTGGCCAAAAAGCAAACCTAACATCATACAGGTCATATTCTCTTACTAAAATGTAATTATATTAAAAATCAGTAACCTTTTGGTAGGTAACTATAATAAGATATGTTGGAGCAAATTAAGAAATAGTTTCAATAACACATACATCCAGAAAGAGCAAGGAAGAAACCGTAACAAAATTTATAAAGTTTTTAGGACTCGATAGTAATAAAATTTTTATATATAAAAATTTTATGCAAATAATGCAATAACTAGAGGAAAACTAATACCTTTAAATATTTATATTAGTAAAGGTTAAAGCCTTAAAATTAATCATCAGAGCATTCCACTTGAGAAGGTAGAAAAATAGGTAGCAGAACAAAACTCAGGGAAATTAAAAGTCAATAAGACATAAGAGTAAACATAAGAATAGACAAGACTTCTTGACTATAAAGAGCAAGGTATGTGTGTTGAGTGTGGGGACTCTTCCAGGTACTAAGTTTTGTTATGAAACTATAGTAATTAGTTCTACGTAAGGCACATAATTATTTAATAAATATGCAGAGATAGATCAATGTTCATGAATTGGAAGCCTGTATTGTAAAGATGTCGATTCTCCTCCAATTGATCTATAGCGTCAACTCAATTCTGATCAAAATTACTTCAATTTTATTTTGTAAAACTTGACAAACTGATTCTAAAATATATATGGAAGAAAAATATTCTACAAAAAAAGAAAAACGTCTTTAAAGAAGTAAAAGGAGGTGAGGTGATTTCCCTTTCCAGAAATGAAGAATTGTTGTGAATCTATAGGAATTAAGACAATATGCCATTGACTTATTAACAAAAGAGACCAGTGGAACAGATTGCATGGACTTCAAACAGACCCACACACAGAGAAACATGACTTTTCGGAGAGTTGGCATTAAAGAGCAATGGGAAAAGCATGAACTATCCAACAAATTATGGAAAGAAAATTAGTTATCCGTATGGGAAAAAGTAAACTTGTACCGTTCCATCATGCCACATATAAAAATCAATTCCAAATAGATGAGAGACTTAAAAATGAAAGGGGAAATAAAATAATTTTATAAGAATGTTTAAGAACATATCTCTATGATTTTAAGGTAGAGAAGGATTTCTTAAACAAGAGACAAAAATGTTTTAGAATAAAGGAAAAGATACATAAATAGGACAAAAATAAATTAAGAACTTCAATTCACCAAAAGACACCATGAAGAAAGTAGAAAGATGAGCCAAGAAAGGGAAAAGACACATAAAAAGAATATATGCCAAAGATAAACACAAAGGATTAACAGGCAGAATATTTTTTAATTCCTATAAGTCAATAATATAAAAGCAAAACAACCTATAGAAAACTAGGCAAAACACATAGCTATTTCTCAGGAGTAGAAATAAATGGCTAATAAGTGTATGGAAATTCATTTATTATTGATTAGAGAAATGCAAAATAAAACCACAATGAGATATTATTTTTCACCCACTTCCTTCAAACATCAAGGCACCTTGTCCAATTCCAGCTGGCAACATCATAGAAAGCTATGTTAAACTTTAAATGTGTAATGAATGTATTTCTTGGACATAAACCTTTTCTTAAAGGTAAGATTCTTCTCCAGCCTAATTTTGACTTCTATTCTCTTCTCTTATGATCCTGTCCTAACACATCCTCAGGATTTCTTCACAGAAAGAAGGGAGAAAATTGCAGTGGTAGCCAAAGGACCTTGACCCCAGCCTGATCTCTGCCACAAATAACTGGACGGGTTTTAGTCAAGTTCCTTCACATCCTTGGGGTTTAATCTTCATGTATAAAGTGAGAAGAGGTAGGTCTCACCTCAGAAATTTCACATTGGCAGCACTTGAAGCCAGAAGATAGGCTTTGTTTGGCTTATACCATGCCTTTGAATTTTTTAAATTTAAATGTCAGTACGTGAAGATTGCATGCTCTGAGACTTCACAGAGTCTACCATTCCATCTTGTGCCACATCCTGATTCTTTAATTGATTTGATTACCCACCCGCCAATGAAATCAATGCTTGTGACCTCTGTGAGACAGTATCTAAGTTTTCTTTCTGAAGTTTAAAAATGTGTACATCACACCCATATCCAAAAACCTACTTAAAATAAAAGAGGCAAAGTAGCACGTTCACTCAGTTCACGTACGAGTGTTTCACCCTGACAGTTTTAGTTTCATACAACTTTATTATGTAGGAGTTGTTTGTATGAGATGCCTCACGGTGCGCTCACTCAGCACACCTGCTCACTACCTTCACAGCCTCACCATTTTAATGATCTATCTTCACTCCAGCCTGCTAAATTGACCAGGATAGAAAGTTTATCTTGTTGATGCTATTGCTAATTTCTCACCCCATTTCTGCTACATACGCATCAATAAATATTTATTGAATACAAATTTCTATCGGTAAATGAAGTGAAATGCTTTAGCTACAATATAGCATGTATCTAGCACAGAAAATTGTAAAAGACCAGAAAGCAAATATTTAGGCTTTGTGGGCGCACCCATACAGTCCCTGCTACAACTACTCAATTCTGCTCTTGCAGTGTGTAAGGAATTGGCTTACGCAATTGTAGGGGCCAGCAAGTCTGAAATCTGTAGGGCAAGTCAGCAGGCTGGAAATTCACGTAATTAATGCTACAGTCTGAAAGCAGAATTTCTTTTTCTCTGGGAAACCTCAGCTTTTACTCTCAAGGCCTTTGACTGATTGAATGAAGTCCATACCCATTAATGAGGACATTCTCCTTTACTTAAAGCCAATTCATTGTACATGTTAACCACAACTACAAAATACCTTCACAGCTACACTGAGGTTAGTGTTTGATTAAATAACTGAGTACTACAGCCTACCAAAGTTGACACATGAAACTAACCATCACATACTCCTAAAACAACCACAGGCAATATGTAAATGAACGAACATGGATATATTCCAATAAAACATTATTTAATTAGAATTTCATATGCTTTTCACATGTCACAAAATGTTATTATTCTTTTGATTTTTCCCCCAAATATTCCAAAGTATAAAAACTATTCTTAGCTCATGGGTAGGATGTACAAAACTAGCTGGTGGGTCAAATTTGGCCCAATGGCCATAGTTGGCTCACCCCAACTCTAGCACATTATCTATGTGTTATTTATATGCATTAAAATGTATTATGATTATTTACAAATATATGTTTAAACATATATATATATATATATATATATAAAGACCTTTAAAACTGGTGTTAATGACAGCTAGTCTCAAAAAAGAGCTTCAAAGTAATTCAAGTTATTATGGTTCTGAGAGTGGAAAAATGAAAAGAGAAATTGTAAAACTTCATTTTCTGGAGTATTTCAATGATATTGAAAATTATTATTATCCAGTAATGTTTATGTGTAATGTTCTCTGAGGAAAGAAGTATGAACAAGAATATCTACCAAGGTCTTTCTAGGCCTCCTCATTTCACACAATAGCAGTTAGTGGTCAAATGATGATTAAATATGTTAACTAAAGGTAGGTGGAAGGTAACATTTCTCTGATGTATTAACCACTCCTTTTCATACTAACTAATCCAGATTCTAAACATGCAAACACACACACACTTCATTTATTCTATACTACACAGATTACTAATGTACTTACTATATGTCAGGTTTTTAATCAAGCACTGGTGATATACAGGTCAATAAGACATGTTTCTTTAAGACTTCACAGAGTTAGGTAAGAAAAAAATGTTAGATATCCACCATTTGTCAGCCATTTTAGCTAAGTTATCTGATTTGACCCCCCAAACAGCTTAAGATAGAGTTGTCAGATAAAAATACAGCATCAATTAAATTTGAATCTCACATGAACAGCAAATCATTTTTCTCACTATAACATACCTATGCAGTATTTGGGACATACTTATACTAAAAAATGATTGGGACATACTTACGTTTAAAAATTATCTAAAATTCACATTTGTCTTGCATTTTTATTTGAAACCCTACCTCAATGAGATGTAGGAATTATTATACTCATTTTTTCTGTGAGTAAAGATATGACCACGAAGGTTAATTTAGTTGTTCAAGTTCATATATCTGGAATTCCATGTGAATTTTTCCCAAGCTAAAACCAGAAGGAGACAGATTACAAGCAAATGGAGTACCCCTTAAGTGTATTGGGAGGCAAAAAATATGCAATTAATTCCATCTGTGCAACTTCATATGGTCAGATGTTTGGGTAAATCCTGAAAAGTGAATGACATATAAGTAAAAATAAATGAAACAAGAGAAAACAAATTTGAACTGTTTAAAAAATTATTTCATCCTAAAAAATAATTTCACTTTTTCAAAATTATCTTTATACTTAACATTACCATCTTAACTCATTACTCTGTATGTTACAGAAGTATTTCCAATAGATAATCACTTTTTTTTTTTTTTTTTTTTGAGACAGAGTCTTGCTCTGTTACCCTGGCTAGAGTACAATGGTGTCATCATAGCTCACAGCAACCTCAAACTCCTGGGTTCAACCAATCATCCTGCCTCAGCCTCCCCAAGTGGCTGGAACTACAGGCATGTACTACCACACCCAGCTAATTTTTTCTATTTTTGGTAGAGGTGGGGTCTCACTCTTGCTCAGGCTGCTCTCAAACTCCTAAGCTCAAGCCGTTCCTCCCACCTCAGCCTCCCAGAGTGCTAGGATTACAGGCGTAAGCCACCATGCTGGGCCAGATAATCACTCTTGTTCTTTTCAGAATTGGCAAATTAATGTTTAAGATGCTAATTCTAGTTATCATCAACATAAAAAAGTCCAAATTTTGTTACATTAACTGCAATGACATCCTATATTGATCACAAACAGCAAGTGAAATTTAAAAAGAAAAGAACCTTTTTTCCTTATTATAAAAGGAAATTGATTTGTTTCTTTATTGTGGAAAATTCAGAGTCCAGAGAACTTTAATGAACAAATGTCACGTATAAACCAGAAATGATTACTGTCATTTAGCTCCCCATCATTAGAGAATGCATATGGTGTTTGTTTCTTCATTCCTGAGATACTTCACTTAGGATAATGGTCTCCAGTTCCATCCAAGTTACTGCAAAAGACATTATTTCATTCCTCTTCATAGTTGAGTAGTACTGCATGGTGTGTATGTATACATATATATATATATATATGTGCACATCAACATTTTCTTAATCTACTCATGAATTGATGGGCACGAAGAAGGATGAATTAAGTCTTTTCTCAACAATTTGGAGGGAACTGGAGACCATTATCCTGAGTGAAGTGCCTAAAGAATGGAAAAACGAACACCACATGTACTTGCTGTTAAACTGGAACTAACCAATGAGCATGCATGTGCACAGAGGGAAGTAAAACTCAGTGGAAATCAAGCAGGGGGAGGGAGGAGGTGGGGAAGGGCAAAAATCCACCTAATGCATACAGTGAACACCACATGGGTGATGTGCACACTTACAACCCTGACTCAAGCATAACAAAGTGATCCATGTAAACAGCAACATTTGTGCCCCTGTAATATTTTGAAACAATAAAAAAAAGTGTGGAGAAAATATCTCCATATCTAGACAGAGTTTGGTCAATTGTTTCATCCTTAGACCAGATTTTCTAAAATTTATCACAGAAAGATTACACAATTTCAGAGGAAAAAAATACGCCGTCTTTAGCCTCATTTTTTAACTCATTCTATTGTGTCATAGTCAGAAGTGTGCATGCTCCCTAAGTGGGTGGGAGGGGGATAAGAAAACAATATAATTAAGCACTGTACATGGAAAGCAGTCATTTGTAATCCATCTTTATGAGAGAGTTTATTCACTTTTACTATTCACAGTTTCAAAACATAGCATTTGTTGCAGGTGCTCAGACTTGAAAAATAGCCAAAACTGAACTGAAAGAGTCCTTTTCACTACTTGTAGTTTTCTCTGTCTGAGAGGAGGAATGCCAACGCCTAATAAGTGATTGAGGAAAGGACGCTCTACACCTGTCTGGACAGCTTTGCTTTTCTTTAGTTGCTTTTATTGCAGGAGAGAAGGATATAAAATTTGTCCCTGTTTACAGGGTGCCTCAAGTGATTTTTTTTTATTTCAGCATATTATGAGGGTACAGATGTTTAGGTTACGTATGTTGCCCTTCGCCCCGCCCAAGTCCGAGTTTCAAGTGATTTTTTTCAGTATAGCTCTTGGTGCTTCTGGTGATGTTCTTTTAAAGGCTTCAAAAAGTACAAAACAAAGAAAAAGAAAGATACATGGAAACTGTTATCCAAACATATAAATTAGGTGATAGAGGGTGAATTATACTCTTACTTTGCACAAAAGTTTTAAACATCTGGTCTGGTAACAAATCCATTCAAATTTATTCAAATTTATTCAAAATGCTTTAATCTTATAACACAGAGGTTACAACCTAATGCCCCCAGATATTATTATTTATATTGTATTTGGCTTCAACATAATTTTTTAAACATGAATTTGGTTGCCTTCAAAAATTAGGAGAACATATATGTGTTACAACACCTATACACACAGTATATGCATACACACCCGTAAACGTCCAAGTTTACGGCCTTTCCTGAAATAGCAGAAAGCAGTAACCTTGAATGCACATTCACAAATGACATCCCTTCATAGGACATGAGGCCTTATATAAGGGGCTTATGTGCTCTACTTCATAATCAGACACCTACCTTGCCTCAGTCTTTTGGATGACTTGCCTGTGCCCATGAAGCATGTAAGTTTGCTAGACTGATGGTTCTTACCTGGAATCACAATGATGATTTTTAGCCTGGTGTTGTGAGAACAGCAGTAGATGAAGCTGGGGCCAGCTCTACCAATTTTTTAACTTTATCATCTAAAATGAGGATACTATGACTCTCAACTTCCCAGATATAGTAAGGATTAGATAAAATGTGTATTAAATGAATAACACATCTGGCATATTGTAGCTCTCCAACAAATAGTTGTTAGAACAAAGATGCTGTCCATGATTATTATGAGGATAGTGATGTGATATTGACAATAGAGTTGTTAAAACTTTGGAGACCACAGTTTTCTCCAAGGAAAAGGCAAGTGAATTTGATCATAACAAAGCCCTTTAGTACTTAGTATCTCCAATATGGGATATTAAACCTGTTCCTTTTGATTTTAGATTTCTATAAAATAAATTTGTAAGTCTTCACATTGATTTTAAAGCAGGTTCATAGGAGGACAGTGGCTTTCCAATGCATGTAATAAAACTCAGGTAAAATGAAATATAATTAATTTGTCATTCATTAGTTGTAAAAAAAGATTAAGTATCTGCTGTGAAATGCTAAGATTTTTAAGAGTATGACTTGTGACTTTGAGAGAAATTATATGTTTAAATAAAACAAAATGGGAAAATAATCTTATTAAGTGAATATGGTATTTTCTCTCTGGTAAAGCTCTTCATTTACATATTGACTATAATAATGATAGTCAACAGATAGCTGAATTTAATGATGTCTTAGTATGTTGGTGAGCAATGATTTACAACACATGCTTGTCTTAAGTCAATTTGGGCTGCTATTGCAAAATACCATAAATTTGGTAGCTTATAAACAATGCAAATTTATTTCTCACAGTTCTGGACCTGGAAAGTCCAAGATCAAGGCACTGGTATATTTGGTGTCAGGGTGGGCTTTCTGGTTCATAGATGGTGCCTTGTTGCTATGTCTTCACATGGTGAAAGATGCTAGCTAGGTATTTAGGGCCTCTTTTATAAGAGCACTAGTCTAATTCATGAGAACTCCACTCTCATGATCTAATCACCTCCAAAAGATCTCACCTCCTAATACCATTGCATTGCTGATTAGGTTTTCAACATACGAATTTTGGGAGAACACAAACATTCAGACCATAACAATACTAGATGAAGACATTAACAAATAACCTTGAACATAAATAAAGGCTTACTGATGTATATAATCTTATAATTTTTTTTATTTTAGAATATTATGGGGTTACAAACGTTTTGGTTGCATGAATTACTTTCGTACAGTTTGAGTCAAAGTTATAAGCATATCCATCACCCACATAGTGTGCATTGTACCCATTAGGTGTGAATTTACCCATTCCCTCCTGCCTCCTTCAACATGCTTGATTTCCATTAAATTTTACTACCATATGTGTACATGAGTGTTTATCATTTAGTTTCAATTTAATAGTGAGTACACGTAGTGTTTGTTTTTGCATTTTTGCGATACTTCATTTAGGAGGATGGTCTCCAGTTCCATCCAGGTTGTTACGAAACATATTAGATCACCATTTTTTTTTTTTTGTAGTGGAATAATACTCCATGGTATACATATACCACATTTCATTAATCCGCTCATGTATTGATGGGCACTTGGGTTGTTTTCACATCATTGCAATTGTGAATTCTGCTGCTATAAACATTCAAGTGCAAGTGTCTTTTTTATAAAAAGGCTTTTTTTCTTTGGATAAATACCCAGTAGTGGGATTGCTGGATCAAATGGTAGGTCTACTTGTAGTTCTTTGAGTTATCTCCA
Organism: Propithecus coquereli; assembly: GCF_000956105.1. Taxonomy (NCBI): domain Eukaryota; kingdom Metazoa; phylum Chordata; class Mammalia; order Primates; family Indriidae; genus Propithecus; species Propithecus coquereli. The sequence continues at coordinate 1,203,026 of NW_012148808.1, read as the reverse complement.
TACTATTAGTTGTTTGAGTTGAGAGCTATTAGTTCTTTGAGTTATCTCCATACTATTTTCCATAGAAGTTGAACTAGTTTCCAGTCCCACCAACACTGTATAAGTCCTTTCTCTCCTCATCCACATCAGCATCTGATGTTTGGGACTTTTTGACAAAAGCTATTCTCATTGGAGTTCGGTGATATCTCATGGTGATTTTGATTTGCATTTCCCTGTTGATTAGAGATGCTGAACATTTTTCATATGTTTATTGGCCAGTTGTCTATCTTCTTTTCAAAAGTTTCTATTCATGTCTTTTGCCTACATCTTAATGAGGTTGTTTGATGTTTTCTTGCTGATTTGCTTGAGTTCTTTGTAGATTCTGGTTATTAGCCCTTTATTGGGTATGTATCATGCAAATATTTTCTTCCATTCTGTAGGTTGTCTATTGACTCTATTGATTGTTTCCTTTGTCGTGCAGAAGCTTTTTAATTTGATCAGGTCCCATTTATTTATTTTTGTTGTTGCTGTGATTGCCTTTGGGGTCTTCTTCATAAATTCTTTGACTAGGCTGATATCTGTAAGAGTTTTTCAGCCTCTTCTAGAATTCTTATGCTTCCATTCCTTAGGTTTAAGTCTGTCACCCAGCGTGAGTTGATTTTTGTGAGAAGTGAGAGGTATACAGATCCTTTTTCAATCTTATACATGAGCTTATCCAAATTTACCAGTACCATTTATTGAATAGGAATTCTTTTCCCCAGTGTATGTTTTTGTCTGCTTTGCCAAAGATCAGATGGCAATATGAGGATGGTTTTGTATCTGAGTTCTCTGTTCTGATCCATTGGTCTATGTCTCTGTTCATGTGCCAGTACCATGCTATTTTGGTTAATATAGCCATATAGTATAGCTTGAAGTCTTGTACAGTGATGCCTCCCAACGTTTTCTTTTTGCTTAAGATTGTTTTGACTATTTGGGGTCTTTTCTGGTTCCATACAAAGCGTAGAATTCTAGATCTGTAAAAATGATGTTGGTATTTTAATGGGGATTCCATCGAATCTGTAAATAATTTTGGGTAGTATAGACATCTTTAACAATGTTGATTCTGCAAATCCATGAGCGTGATATGTTTTTCCATTTGTTTACATCCTCTGTGATTTTCTTCCTCAGTGTTTTGTAGTTCTCCCTGCAGAGGTGTTTCCCCTTCTTGGTTAAATATATTCCTAGGTATTTTATTTTCTTTGTTGCTATTGTGAAAGATATTGAGTCCTTGATTTGATTCTCAGCTTGACTGTTGTTGGTGTATAGAAATGCTACTGATTTGTGTACATTGATTTCGTAACCTGAGACTTTGATGAATTTATTTATCAATTCCAGGAGTCTTTTGGTGGAAGCTTTGGGGTTTTCTAGATATAAGATCATATCATCAGCAAAGAGTGACAGTTTGACCTCTTCTGCCCCTAATTGAATGCCCTTGATTTCCTTCTCTTGCCTGATTGCTCTGGCTAGGACTTCCAGAACTATGTTGAACAGAAGTGGTGACAGTGGGCAACCTTGTCTGGTTCCAGTTCTAAGTAGGAATCCTTTAAATTTTTCCCTGTTCAGTATGATGTTGTCTGTGCATTTGTCATATATGGCTTTTAAAGTATTGAGGTATGTTCTTCAATACTATGTGGCTATTTAGTTAAGAATTCTTGTCATAAAAGGGTGCTGAATTTTGTCAAATTCTTTTTCTGCATCTATCGAGAGGATCATATGGTCTTTCTTTTTGCTTCTATTTATGTGATGAATCACATTTATAGATTCACATATGTTAAACTATCCTTGCATCTCTGGGATGAAGCCCACTTGGTCATGGTGGATTATCTTTTTTATATGCAGCTGAATTCAGTTGACTAGGGTATTATTGAGAATTTTTTCATCTATATTAATAAGGGATATTGGTCCATAACTTTCTTTTGTAGTTGTGTCCTTTCCTGGCTTTGGTATCAAGGTGATATTGCCTTCATAGTACAAGTTGAGGAGGATTCCTTCCTTCTCTATGTTATGAAATAATTTTTTCTGTATAGGTACCAGTTTGTCTTTGTAGGTCTGGTAAAATTCAGCTGTGAAACCATCTGGTCTAGGAATTTTTTTGGTTGGGAGATTTTTTTATTGCTGCTTCAATTTTGTTACTTGATATTGGTCTGTTCAAGAGTTCTATTTCTTCCTGAGTGAGCCCAGTGAGGTTGTATGTTTCCAATAATTCATCCATTTCCTCAATGTTTTCAAGTTTATGTGTATAGAAATTTATATAGCATTTATAGATGATATTTTGTATTCTTATGGTATCAGTTATAATATCTCCTTTTTCATTTCTGATTGAGCTTATTAGGGTCCTTTCTTTTCTGTTTCTGGTTAATCTAGCAAGAGGCCTATTGATTTTGTTCACCTTTTCAAAGAACCAAATTTTTGTTTTGTTACTCTTCTGTATAATTTTTTTTATTATCAATTTCATTTAGTTCCTCTCTGACCTTAGATATTTCTTTTCTTCCACTGGGTTTAGGACTGGTTTGTTCTTCCCTTTCCAATTCCTTGAGACAATTCATTAAATTGTTGATTTGTGATCTTTCTGTCTTTTGGATGTAGGCATTTATAGCAATGAATTTTCCTCCTATGAACTATTTTTCTGAATCCAGGGCTGGGTTGCCTGAGCCTGCCCTTGGGCTCCACGAAAGCTGGCAAGATAGCTGTTTTGGTGGGGCTCAAAGGTCTGCTCCCAGCTCCACTGCAGAGCTACCAGGGAGGCTCTCAGGCTGAAGTGGACCCACCCAACCAGAAAGTCTGCTTGTGGAGGCAGGTCTGTCTGATATTCACAGACTGGCAGTCTGTAGTGGGCCTCACTTCTGTCCTCCCTCCTCTGCTCTATAGTCTCCTCCCAGCATCTGCTGGCAGGCAGGAGCCCAAGCCAACTGAGCTCCCCCACAACTGTGCTGTGGGCTGGGAGGTTCCCAGCCCAAGATCCTGGCCTGAGCTGAGAGTGTATCCCTCCTGAGAGGGAAGGGATACCCCATGAGCATGCCACAGCTAGGACTCACACTGCATTCTCCCCCCAGATCTGCTCACATGGACTCCCTCACCTCCTGAGACCAAGAAGATCAATCCCTGACCATGCCAAGGAGAACCATGCTGGTCCCAAGTCACCCACAGGGTGCTCTTAGGATTGATGTCCCTCTGCCTCAGGGTGTGCCCTGCTCTGGTGGAGCCACCAGACAGGCAGCACCAGGGAGGCCCAGCAAGTAGGAAGTTCACAGTCTGAGTACCCCTTAGTCTGCTGCAGGTCTCCAAGAGGAAAGGCCTGAGCCCTACTCTCTATTTAAGCCTAGCTGTGGTGGCTCAGTTGTCTCTCACAGCAAGCACCAGTGTGGGAGGGGATGGGGAGGAAAAGAGTCTGTATGGAGGAAAGCTAGCACTCTGTTCATCTCCAACCCTCTCTCCAGGAGGCAGTCCACCCGGAATGTCCAGGCTCTGTAGCCACACAGATCACCTGGGACCCACTGGACCCTGTGGCTCCTGTAGTCTGGGGCAGAGTTGGGAACTGTCTGTGTGGCAACGAGCAGGAAGAAACCTGAGGAGATGAAGCCCCCTGGGGAGGACAAAGGCACATGGTGGGTAGAGAAGTAATGTGGTGCCTGCCATCCCAGCTTGGGTCTGTGGGGGCAGGAAGTGCCCCAGCGGGGCTGGGAGCCTGGTAACCTGTCCACAAGAAGGTCCCAGCCCACTGGCAGCAGCAGCCCCTGGGCTTGTGTGGACAGAACGTCTCTCTAGCAGCGCTGGAACCTACTGACTGTCAGAGATGCTGGGAAGGGAGAAACAAACCTGTCCACCTACCCTTCTCACTGGTCTCCAAGCCTCTGAGGGGCTGATCTTGCTGATACCTTGCTGCTTGTTCTGCACCACAACTTCTTCCCATGAAGTCTCCTGAAGGCTCTGGCACCCTTCCTTCAGACCCACATCTGATATATGTTTCTTTATTTTTTCTCTTTCATCTAAAACTTCTCCTTATTGAGATGTTCTGGCAGCTGGTGTCTCTGGTCACCCATCTGGCCTGGAAGTTCTGCTTTATTAATTTTTTTTTAAATGAAATCATTCTATTATTCTCTTCAATCAAATTTATGAAATCAATTCAGAATTCACAAATAAATTTAGATTTGCAAAATCGGAAGAAGCCAAAGACAAATTTTCTATTTTTTAGATATTTTCAGTGTCTTTTGATAGTTTAGCTACTTCTCTTCAAGTACTTTCAAGTGCTAGCCTTCTAAAAGAGAAAAAGTATAAGATGCCAGTAGTTCAAAATCATTTCTTTTTTGAATAATGGTGACTTTTTATTAAAACAGGGTTCAAAGAAGCCAGAGTGCTCAGTGACTTTATGAAGGAGTTCAGGTTTTTTCCCTACTTACAAAAGTGGAGAAGGAATCTAAAGTGCTAACTTTCAGCTAACCTCAATGGGAGGTATACTTACTTTTTTTCATATATTCTATCCTATTTGAAAATAATTGTTTTCTCACAGACTAAAGGAAGATAAATTCTTACAGATGATTAAAAATTTCATCCTCAAGAAAGGAGATCTGCCTTTAAAAAAAAAGGAAATCAGATATTTATTTTGAAGGTTGTGAAATTTTGTTATTAATATTGATGACCCATCACTGTTTCAATCAGTCCACATGAAATAATTTTATAAAATGAAGTGAAAAGAGAATATTGCATTTCCCTTCAGTTAAGGAAGAGGTTTTTTTTATAGTAGCTTTTTACATTTAAATAAAGAGAATATTAGAAATTATGCTAGCCAGTATAAGAGTCTATAAATCATACTTTCAACCAAATTGCTATATTTTTTGCAAACTCTGTCTTCAGATGGATAGTCTGCTAATATTTATTGAGCAGTATTGAGTGTCCTCAATTCTTTCTTCTTTCATTTATTCATTCAAATACAAATACGTCTTGACTACCTGCTATGTGCTACGTCCTGTGTTAAGTGCCAGGAATGTAGTGGTAAATGAGATAAAGTCCTTACCTTGTAGAATGTGCTATCTACTTGGGACAGGTTGCTATGGAGAAGTGCACACACATGAGCAGGGCATGAACCTAGCCAGAGAATAAGATCCCTACAAAAGCGGTGTTTAAGCCGAAGCCTGAAGGATGTGTGAGGGGCAGCCCAGTGATGGGAAAGAGGACAGAGAGATGCAGGACATAGGCACAGGAAAGAGTGTGACAGTAAGTGGCACAGTTAGGGTGAAATCTTGGGAGAAGACAGAGTGGAAGGAAGTGTACTCAGAATGGCAGGAACTCAGAATGGAAGAGCCAAAGCTGAAGAGATTTGCAGCAGTCCAGTCGAAGAGTTTTGTCTTTTGTCCTGAGGTTAAGGGGGAGCTTCTGATACATTATGAGAAACAGGACATGATCACTGATGGTGGTGGGTGCAGGCAGTAGAGGCAAGAGAAGGGATTTTTTTTTCTTTGTTTCTTTTAAGATGAGTGAAAAAAAAAAAGCAGTATTTTTGTAACTGATGAGAATGTTACAGTAGAAACAACAACAAAAATTTTATATGTAAGAAAAAGAAGAGAATGGAAGAGTAATGTCCTTGAGTCCTTGAGTGTGTTGGGGCCATGGACTCCAGTGTCACTCCCAGTGTGTTGGCCCTAGAAAGGAACCTGGACTCTTCATCCCTGGGAGCTTGTGGTGTGACTCCTGGGACTTCTCCTCAGATCTACTCTTCTCAGTCAAAAAACAAGGTGGTACAATTTTGAGGAAAGATAAGGTATGAACTAGAAATCTGGAATAGTGAAAGTGAGTGGATTAGGAAAACATAGTGCAATTATAAGATTTATTCCATATGATGATTTCCAGTAGAAGTAAAAATTTTAAAAGTAGTTTCAATCAAAACAGAAAATTGCTGTATACCCAAAGCATAACAGATACAATTAGAAACATTTTGAAGATAAGCAAATTTGTTATGTTATGCTATACTTCTGCATGTTTTTTATATTAAAATTCAATTAATGTATCATTGAGAATGAATATTTAATACTCAAGGAAATGGCGAGTCTTCCTCAATCAGATAGAGAAAGAATGGTTGAATGACACAAATAAATACAACCACAAAGAGAAACCGGCAGACAAAAATTAAATTCTGAGAGATTGGATGTAACATCATAGAGTCCTTTGGCTTTTTCAACTAACTGAGAATATTGGTAAGAAAAACGGATTGCTTGCAAAAGTTGCAACCTATTCAGCAGCTAATTTTCTAACCCTTTAGAAAAATCTGTCATTTAAAATAAGTTAAATATTATAACCTTTGCAGTAGAAGTGACAAGCAATTGCTTTTCTTGTTACCCTATCTATGGCATTTTTGAGATAAAAATACATCTTTTTTAGTAGCACTGGAATGCCACAATTTATTCTGTTGGTGGTAATTTTCTAATTATCAAGTAATCTAGTGAAATGTTAAGTGTAACCTCGAGCTCTGTGAAAATGCAATGGGGATTCTGTTTTCATTCGCATTACTCCACCAGAAATATAACAAAGTAAGCAAAGTTAATAAATATTCATTCTGTGTTTACACATAATAATTGAGGTTATTGTAGTTTTGGAAAACAAAAATAGAGAATAAATTTTGGAATTTTTATTGGCATTAGTGAATACAAAACCTTTTAGAAAATCAATCATCACATAGTACATCATCTACTTTTATTATTTATTAAATAATGTATAATGAGAATCTTTACCTGAAAGGATTTTTTATTGCAATCTAAAGATTTAATAATAAAATTTATACAACCAGGCCATTGCTTTTAATCTAAAATCTTTAATGTTCAATGAAGGATGTTGCCTGTACTATAGAGCACAATCTTTGATTATAGCCAATTTAGCATTTTAGCATCATTCCCTATTTTGGCAGTGTTTTACTTTTTTCCTCTTTACTTGTTTTATATGTTATGCCTTGTCTCCTTCAAAAGATTATACAGCCCATTAGGGTTAATATCTCTCTCAGAATTCTTTTCTGTTACTTACAATACTCAACTCTGCTAGACTGGCAGTAAATACTTGTTGAGTTCAGTTATTATAAAGATGAGGTTTAAACATAATTTCATTGACTCCTTTGTTAATAATATTAATTTAATGCTTGGTGTTAGAACTGTGACAATTTTAGGATAAAATATTGTTTTGAGATAATTTAATACATGGGAGGATTACACATATAAGGAATGTGAGCATTCTTGACAAGTTACCTACAAAGTATAAAACTATCTATTTTAAACTCTGAGCTACTTTGCCTTACAAGGGGTTGGGGGACTTAAATGTGCCAATCTGAATTTTTTTGACAGGGAAAAACATTGATCAAGGTTTTTTTTCAAACTGATAGTATGCTGGGTATTTTAGTAGATCAAGAGTGTTATAATAGAAAAGCTTTGAACTGCTTTAGATCTATTCGCTCTTCATTTCTCCCCTATATTTTATTTGCTGCATAGATTCAAGATGTTTCCACATTCATTTTGTTTTATCTCAAAACTCATATTTTGTAATATCTTCCTAATGCATTGTGTTACCTATACAAAATTTGGAAGATAATTTCCTCTGTTCACTTTCCATCTCATTCATATATATGAAGTATACATTGAGCTTCTTCTCTGAACATGCTTAATGCATTGTGTGCAATAGGCAAAGTAGAAAAAATTTCTTGCCCTCATAAAGTGTTTATTCTCCTAATCTGTCCCCAGTGCCTTAAGAATCAGTTCCCAAGTTCTAGTATCAATTTCTGCCTAACACATAGGCCAAAGTATAGATAAAGACTACAGGAATGAGAGATAGGTCCTTAGCAACAATTAGCATCCTGGAAGTGTGAGATTCAAAATTTTATGATAATTCACTTGGCACCAAGGACACTTTACAACCTCTGAAATGTGCCTTTTCTCTCATTCACTTAATCATTAATTCAACATTTTTAGCATACCTACTAGGGGCCAGGCCTTTTATTAATGTTTGATATATGTAATATTATAGTTGTATGAATATAAATCTAGGATTTTATGAGAAATAACAAGTTCACAGTTTGACATCTTAGGTTTTATCGCACAGTTGATATTTTGCTTATTTCAAAAACTCTAAAAGTTAGTTTGGCAGTTTATGGTGTGATTTAAAATTGACATTTTAGGTCTTTTTAAAAATGTAATTTCTGGAGTTTCATGCTCTGGCAGTTTTAGTGTGGAATTAGCCCAAGGTAGTTTTATAGCAATAAGGGATGTCTTATTGAAGAAGCCTGCTAGTACTTCATCTTTTATTCCTTTATTTCCTACCTCCAAAACAATTGAAAAAGTAGAAATTGTACGCAAGGAAATTAGCTCTCTAGTATGATCTGAAATTATTGGGATACACATTCTTTGGTTTTTAAATAAAAAATTATTCATTCCCTTCTCACACTATAAAAATTATTGGGTTGGTTTTAAAATGAATCAATATGTACCTGAGGCTTTGGATTGTTTTTTAATGCCAAGGAGATGTCTAGTAATTCTAAAAGCTGACTATCACAAGTTTATTGCCACATTATGAGTACAATTTTAAATTATAAGGCAAGCAGAAAAGTAAGAAAGAAAGCAAACATTCTAGCCTAGAAAGGCAACTGTGAATTTGCTTGGAGGCCAAACTTGGTTTATAAATTTAAGTCTCCTGGTGATAGTGATTTAATATTATTGTAAGAGCATGAGCAAAAAACTACCAGTGTCAGGACTAGGGCCTTATATATTATTTACATGACTTTTTTATTGTTGATGCTGTTCTTCCACTGCGTATAAAGTACTTTTTAAATATTCTTCTGGCAATGCTAAAACTCCCTTGTTCGTTGTGTCACTTCTTTCCTTCAGATGGGAAAGTGAATTAACAGTGTATCATTTGCCAAAGGTCACATATCTCTGATTCCTACTATGTGCAAGGAGATGATGCTGAGGCAAAGTGCTAAAGTCTACCACCCCACTTCATTTTCATCTACAGAGCTAAACATGTAAGCTCTGGTCATATTTCTAAACCTATTGATGTGATTTACTATTTAATGATAGGTTACTATGTATTTAAGCAACCTAAACTAATTCCAATAAGGCACAAAATTACAGTCTGGAGTAAATTAGATAAGACGAGGACTCTGTTGTCTTATGTAACTAAACCAAGGAATGGTCCTGGTACAGTTAAACTCAAAGATGATTAGCACCAGAGCTGGAAACACCATCAAAATGCCTTTTTATTGAAGATCTCGAATTCTCTTTCTATCTGGTGGTTAACTTCCTTTATCTGGGTAGATAGCAATTACAAACAGCAAACTAAATTAGATGGATTTCCTAGTAAAATACATGGCATCCACATTCACACCAAAATCACTAATTCAGAAAAAATTAACAGCTGGAAAACCAATGGCCTATATCTCTTCTTTCATAGCATCAGTTTTTCTTTCAAGAAAGGGATACCAAATCTAGGTAAGAATGCCAATTGGCTAGGTTTGGGTCACATGCTCACCACCATTAGCCCATCCTCCTGCTAAAATTAGCCAGCCAAGTAACAACCACATGGATCTGACGGTTGGAGTACAGGGAATATGGTAGAAGGGGGACTGATATGGGAGTGTATATGCCAAAAGAAGGTGAAGAGTGTCTGGATAGATAAAACATAGATGACCACTCAAATTATACAGGGAAACTTCTGACCACTAAAGATCCTTTTATTGCATCTAAAGTATCAGAAAAATCAAGTTATGGCCAAGAAAGAAAACAAAGTGTGGAAAATTAAATAGACTTAGCAAGTGTGAATCACAGTAGATGAAGCCACAGAGGGCTATTGCAACACCTGTCATAATAGTATTTCATAAACATAAGCCTCAGTAAACATTATTTGATGAGGATAACCAAAAATTATGTAGGTGATTAGCAGTGCAATCAGCAAACTAAATTAGATGGACTTCCTAGAAAAATATGTCATGCATATGCATATGAAAATAATTAATTCAAGGATTAATGAAATTTCAGAAAGGGAGAACTAATTAGAAGAATAATTTAAAATTTAACCTCATTAATGTTGATTAGCTTTGTGATAGTTTATAGAGCAGGACTAGAGAAAGGAAATCAAATAGTAAGATATATGAAGAAAATAAGCTAACAAAATAGAGAAAAATATAATACATGAAATTGTCTCATTTTTAAAAAGTCAGATTTCTTCCTGAAAGTAAATAGAAAACTCAAAAACATAAAAAGAATATAGGAGAAAAACAATTTTGTGTTTTGAGGATGTCAGTAATTTCTATTAACTGTTAAACAATAACCTCAATAATTATGGGCAAAATATAAATTGTTGCTTTACTTTCAAAGAGGTAAAATTACCAA
>NW_012148808.1:1189898-1191643 GCF_000956105.1 Propithecus coquereli | reverse complement strand
TAGGCCCTATGTCGAAAGGCGACACAAGGACATGCAGCTACTCAAGTGCACAGCCTCTGTAAACTGGCCGGGAACAGTCCATGACTAGAGGTCTTACCAGGATAAAGTTATTGAAATTGTTCTCTTGTCCAATCAAAGCTGTAGTTATGGCTTGGGGAACAGAGGGATAGGGGTCAGTGTCTGGCAGTGAATGAGCTGGAATTGTTTTAATATTGCTTATCTTGAGGCCAGTGTTTGTTTAATTGCTAGACAGAAAGAAAACCCATATGGCACTTAGATCATAGTTTATTCTTTAAGTGTTGGGGTGTGTGACTTAACCTTTGCCTGGGGCATTGCCTTAAGTCCTGTTTATCATTTGGTATCTTATTGTTACAAAGAGTCCGTTCCATCAGTCCTATGACCTCCATTTTAACATTAATGCTGGTCCATTGTGGTATCTAAACCACAATAGGGAGCAGGCATGATGAGGCGTGTCTCCCGGCTCATCCCATCATGGCCAGAAACTCAGTTTTTCAAGTTTCTCTGGGGTTCCTTTTGCCTAGACGGGGGTCTGTTCAGTTGGTTGGGGGCTTAGAATTTTATTTTTAGTTTACAGTACCATGCAACCATGTAAAATCAGTTGAAATGTTCCGATTGCCTTCTATCTGGTCTTCCTACTTCCACCCTTTACTTCTTGTCTATTTTCAACACAGAAGCCAAAACCCAGTATGTGTAATTCATAGAACCTTTTTGGCTCAAAGTGCTGCTAGGGTTCTCCTTTTCACTCACAGTAAAAACTAAAGTCTTGGCATGGTCCTCTAAGCCCCTGACTTATCTGGCCTCACCTCTCTGACCCTATCGCTCCTGTTCTCCCTAGATCACCCTAATCCTGCCACACTCACTTCCTACTGCTTCTCCAACATTGAGGACTGTGTGCCGGCTGCCTCTACTCAATGAGGCCAATCCTTACCATCATATTTAACGTGAATTCCACCACCCTAGAATTCCTTATCAACTCTTACTTGCTCTTATTTTCCCATGGCACTTATAATATGGGATATAAGTTATTTATTATGTTTTTCTTTATTACCTTTCTCCCCCTGCCAGAGTGTAAGCTCGAAAAAGGAGAGGATTTCTGTCTGTTTTGTGCTCTGATATACCTCCCATTTTAGGTACTCTTAATTTTGGATCCTCTGCAGATCTAGTCTCTGGGGATTTTGGTCCTTGTTGTAGCTACACTTGCCATTGGGGTGACCAGGTTCGCTTGACAAACTTCACAGGGCACAACCTGACAACTCCTTACTTCATGCCCGTCCTGTGCTCCTCTCACCTGCTATTCCCTGGGCTTCCCCACTGAAACTGAGCCATGAGATGCCTCAGTGTTTTTCGTGCCCTGTCATGTGCAACCCAGAAGCATGGGGAAACTTACAACCTTACCACAAAGAGACAGAAGCCAGTGAATAAATTATCTTCCCTTATCAGACTGTCTGGAGAAGTAATCATTTATGTGTCCTCTCAGAAGGCAGTTGTGCAAAATGGAGCAATAATTTATCCTTGACCCTGAGGTAGCCAGATTGGTTATGCACCAATGCATCAATTTTCTCTCCTGTCCTTCCTCACTACTATCTTCCCTCACTTCTGCTCCTGGGATTGCACTACCTGAAAAAAATAGAAGCACACTAACTGTTATCTGAGACTGCTTTCTGGAGAACTTAGGTTGGGACAGTAGTTTCTAAATAAATATTTACTTATTTTTCTTGTTCATT
>NW_012148808.1:1187554-1188902 GCF_000956105.1 Propithecus coquereli | reverse complement strand
GGATTTTATCTAAAGATATACAAACTTATTAATAAGGTAAATTAAACTATTTTAGATGCTCCATATAGGTGGAATCATGTAATATTTGTCCTGTAATATTTGTCACGGGACAAATATTATATGCTTATCTCACTTAGCATATAATCTTCCAGGTTCATCCATGTTGTCATATAAGGCAGGATTTCCTTCTTTTTTCAGACTAAATAAAATTCCATTGTATGTGTAGGCCATATTTTTTGTATCCATTCATCCATCAATGGACATTTCGGTTGTTTCTCTATCTTGGGTGTTGAGAATAATGCTTCAGTGAACATGGGAATGCAGGTATCTCTTTGAGATCTTGATTTCAATTCTTGTGGATATGCATCCAGAAGTAGGCCTGCTGGATCATAAGATAGTTCTATTTTAACTTTTTTGAGGAGCCTCCATGCTGTTTTCCGTTGCATCGGCACCAATTTACATTCCCACCAACAGTGTTGATTCCATTCACATAAGCTATCTAACATAGTCAGACTCATAGGAACAAAGAGTTGAATGGTGGTCACCAAGGGCTGGGGACAAGGGGAAATTTGGGATGCTGTTCAATGTGTATAAAGCTTCAATTATGTAAGATGAATGAGTTCTAGAGATCTACTGTACATTATGGCTATAATTAAAAATACTGTATTGTGCACTTAAATTTAATAAGAGAGATCTCAAATTAAGTTTTTTTGCTAGAATTAAAAAAGAATGGGGAAGGAAGCATAGTATGGTAGTTTGGTTGTATATATATTTTTCTGGGGAAATATCCACATCATACAAAGGCCAAAAAACACTATTGAAAAGTATGATGGGCATGTGTTGTGAACAACTATTGATTATTCTGCCATCTTTCTTCTTAAGACTTATTGAAATTTCCACTCAAGTATCCACCCTTCACCAATGATCCGGGGGTAAGTCCTGGTATACCTAGAGCAATCAGCACATTTCATTTTCCCTGCCAGGGAAGGAATGTTCAGGGCGAGCATGTGACTATCCTGCCTCCAATCAGTGTCACCTTCACATTCCTTGGTGAGAACACTGGAAAGGTGAGAGACAGCCTGGCTCCCTGGACCTGGAAGGTGAAATGTGTAGGCCAGAATTGGTCAGTAGCCTCCTTATTTCAATAAGGGAAGTAAGCCCTAGTAAAAATCCAACCCACAGAGAAGGAAAGTGCTGAGAAATGGCCAAGAAATAAACCCAAGGCCCTGATCAAATACTTTTTCTGTCAATGGAGATTTCTAGTTACCTGAGACAATATATTCCTGTTATCACTTAGGCCAGTTTGAGCGAAGGACTCTGACTGATATATCATTAGATATACATTATA
>NW_012148808.1:1178975-1186661 GCF_000956105.1 Propithecus coquereli | reverse complement strand
ATATTAGAATAAATTATTATATGCATTCTAATGAAATATTATCTTAATGTTAATTTAGGACAAATGTCTTTTATATGAAATAAATGGCTGAGATTTGTTGAACATATGTCATATCAGAAAAATAAATCATTGTCTTCAATATGATATTTTGTATACTTTACACTACCCTAATTGTTTCATAGAATAAATGCCCTCATAATGAAGATGGTTGTTAAATTTTAGTCTAAGGTAAGCCTTTCTATATGAATAAAATGATTTTCCTACCAATATAATTTTAAAATTTTAAGTTTAAATCTTTGGATAAAAAACGTTTAAAAAGATCTTTAGTGATGATAAAAAGACCATAATATTACACTTCAAAAATTTATAATTACTATCATAAGTAAGATTTCCCAATCTAATATGACATTGATATTAAGAAAAATATTTATTCAACAAGCTAATGAGTAATTGGAAAGAAATGTATTCCTCTAAATTACATTTGACTTCTAGTATAAGCTTAGAAATTTAGCAAAAATAGAAGAAGAAATACATCTGCATCTTTAAGAAATTAAAAATTATTAGGGAAAGAAGATTTTTTATTTTTAGTTGGAAAAATGGGGCTCTTGACCTCATTACCCAAGGATTTTATCTAAAGATATACAAACTTATTAATAAGGTAAATTAAACTATTTTAGATGCTCCATATAGGTGGAATCATGTAATATTTGTCCTGTAATATTTGTCACGGGACAAATATTATATGCTTATCTCACTTAGCATATAATCTTCCAGGTTCATCCATGTTGTCATATAAGGCAGGATTTCCTTCTTTTTTCAGACTAAATAAAATTCCATTGTATGTGTAGGCCATATTTTTTGTATCCATTCATCCATCAATGGACATTTCGGTTGTTTCTCTATCTTGGGTGTTGAGAATAATGCTTCAGTGAACATGGGAATGCAGGTATCTCTTTGAGATCTTGATTTCAATTCTTGTGGATATGCATCCAGAAGTAGGCCTGCTGGATCATAAGATAGTTCTATTTTAACTTTTTTGAGGAGCCTCCATGCTGTTTTCCGTTGCATCGGCACCAATTTACATTCCCACCAACAGTGTTGATTCCATTCACATAAGCTATCTAACATAGTCAGACTCATAGGAACAAAGAGTTGAATGGTGGTCACCAAGGGCTGGGGACAAGGGGAAATTTGGGATGCTGTTCAATGTGTATAAAGCTTCAATTATGTAAGATGAATGAGTTCTAGAGATCTACTGTACATTATGGCTATAATTAAAAATACTGTATTGTGCACTTAAATTTAATAAGAGAGATCTCAAATTAAGTTTTTTTGCTAGAATTAAAAAAGAATGGGGAAGGAAGCATAGTATGGTAGTTTGGTTGTATATATATTTTTCTGGGGAAATATCCACATCATACAAAGGCCAAAAAACACTATTGAAAAGTATGATGGGCATGTGTTGTGAACAACTATTGATTATTCTGCCATCTTTCTTCTTAAGACTTATTGAAATTTCCACTCAAGTATCCACCCTTCACCAATGATCCGGGGGTAAGTCCTGGTATACCTAGAGCAATCAGCACATTTCATTTTCCCTGCCAGGGTAGGAATGTTCAGGGCGAGCATGTGACTATCCTGCCTCCAATCAGTGTCACCTTCACATTCCTTGGTGAGAACACTGGAAAGGTGAGAGACAGCCTGGCTCCCTGGACCTGGAAGGTGAAATGTGTAGGCCAGAATTGGTCAGTAGCCTCCTTATTTCAATAAGGGAAGTAAGCCCTAGTAAAAATCCAACCCACAGAGAAGGAAAGTGCTGAGAAATGGCCAAGAAATAAACCCAAGGCCCTGATCAAATACTTTTTCTGTCAATGGAGATTTCTAGTTACCTGAGACAATATATTCCTGTTATCACTTAGGCCAGTTTGAGCGAAGGACTCTGACTGATATATCATTAGATATACATTAAATAAATATTATATTTCCAAAGGATACTTTTTCCTTTAAAATTTTTCTGTACCTAAGTATTTCTCAATGGTACCTTAAAAATAAGTACACTGTAGCTTTAAGTAAGTAAAATCTATGTTTGATTGTTTAGCAATAAACTATAGATATGACTATAAATTGAAATGTATATACACACTCATTCAACAAACACGTTCATTTTTAGAGTACAACAGGCAGCCTAAGGAACCTGAACATTAGATCATAATGACATTATACGTTAATATAGTATTATACATTGACTAACTACTCCAGGCATTGTTCTGAGCCAAATATGGGTTGAGAGGCCACAGATCCATGCAATATTTGAGATGTTTACTGTCTTTTTCATTTACTTACTTTCCATATATAGATATATAAATTCAGAGAAATAGTCAAGGGTGTAGGCTGATAGTACTAAAATTATTGTTACTTTAATATTTTTAAACAAATTCAATAACTACACTAATACTACCATAAAATAATGTGTAATTTTAAATATCCATTAAAAATAAATTTCCTTTGTGTCATAAAGTAGCTAGTAGTTTATCCTGCCATTTTAAACTTACAAAGGAATAAATTTAGTCATAGGCTACATATTAAGCATAAGAAGAGGGAGGTTCAGGGCCAGTGGTATAAGAGGATCAAATCATAACTGAGGCTGCCGAAAGTAAGCACGATACCTTGATATTCAGCAGTGTTTCAGTATGACATGCCTGCCCTGCCTGCCTCTCAGTAGAGCAATTAAAAGAAAGATGACAAAATGTTGGGATAAAAAGGAACAAAGGGAGTATGAAAGTACTATGTGAAATACTTTATAAGAATGAGGTCATCTTTATTATTTATTATTATCATTAATTGTGAGTTGAATTGTGTAACTTAAAAGGATGTGTTGAAGTCCTAATTCCTGGTATCTGCAAATGTGACCTTATTTAGAAATAGGGTCTTCGCAGTTACAAGCAAGTAAAGATGAAGTCATACTGGGTTAGAGTGAGTCCAAGATTGAATGACTGATGCTGTTGTAAAGAGAGAGAGATTTAAATACAGACAGACACATACAGAGGCAGACAAGGTAGAAACAGCTACGAGGTAGTGATGCAGCCGAAGAACATCAAGGATTGCCGCAACCACCAGGGGCTAGGAGAAAACAAGGAAGGATTCTTCCCCAGAGCCTTTAGAAGGAGCATGGCCTTGTTGATGCCTTAATTTCAGACTTCTAGCCTCCAGAACCACGAGACAATAAATTTCTATTAATTTAAACCACCTCATTTGTGGTAATTTGTTACAGCATTCCTAAGAAACAAATACATTTATCTAAAAAGAAACAAGTTGCTCAGGAGGTACATCATGTCTTGAACTCCTGCTTCCTAAGTAGGCTAAACTTTCTTAATCAAGATTTTTTATTATCTCTTAGTGGCTATTTATTCTAACTGCAGGAAAAGGCAGTAAATGTTTGGTTTTTTGGGTTTTTTTTTTTCGTTTTTGAGGGTGGCACGATTTAGAGAAGCAGTGAAGTTCAGTGCAATCGTGATCAACACCTGCTTCCTTTCTCCTGCCTCTGCTGCTCCTCACATTGCAGCCCACTAATTGCCTACCTGAAATCTCAGCCCAGCAGCAGTTCAAGAACAATCCAAACACAAGGCATGTAGTATTGAAATCTCATCACCCTGCCTTGTATCCCTGGTCATTTATCCAAGCTAGGGAGTTAGATGCTCACTGGTAGTTCTCAGCTTCTACGTTATACTACAATTCCTTCGTCCTTCTGGTTAAATCCAGACTCTGGTGTTCCGAGGCTCACTCCTGTGTTGGTTATCTTACACTTGCCCCCCAGCCTCCACTTTCCACCTTTTTCTGCTATATTTCTGTAAGAGCAGGCTGAGCTAAGTGCACACTTCAACAGACTCCTGTGGTCCCAGACTTTCGTTTGGGTCAGACAATGAAGAGCCACAGCAGGACATCAGAGTGAGGGAGGAGAATGAGATCAAGGTATTTGTTTTATTGGCTTTTGCCATTAGAAGTCATTGGGGGCTAGGACCTTGGCCACAGCTCACTGCCCCTCCTGAGCTGGCTTTCTCTATACAACTCTCTCCATCTAGCCTCCAGGAATTCTTCTGTCCTCTCATACCGTAAGACCTTTCTCTGAAGCTGCTCCCATTTATGAGCCCCAGCTTGCTGCTCTAGCCCCATGATTTCCTTCCATCTTGAGCACAGTGTTTTTCAATAATCCTTTAGTTAAAAAAAAAAAAAAAAAGAATCCCCCTCAAATGGTTCAATTTGAGTATGAAATTCATTTCCTGTTGTAATTGATTGATAATCCCCCTCTCAGTCTCAGCCTTCCCCGTCCTATATCTCTGTTT
Organism: Propithecus coquereli; assembly: GCF_000956105.1. Taxonomy (NCBI): domain Eukaryota; kingdom Metazoa; phylum Chordata; class Mammalia; order Primates; family Indriidae; genus Propithecus; species Propithecus coquereli. Next base: position 1,182,321 of record NW_012148808.1, on the reverse strand, counting down.
ATGGAATAGGTCTTTTGCTAACTCTTGTTTTATTCTTATCAGTATCCACATGCCTGATTGTAAACCCCAACTAAGTCAATGGAAAACTCCTCTTGCATAGGTTGACCACCTCGATGAGGGTCATGTCATTCATTCATTTCTCAATATTTATTGAGCAACACCTCTGAACCAGAAGCTGCTCTAAGTGCCAGGAATAAACTGATGCACAAGGAGGTCAAGACCTCTATTCATACGTAGCTCGTAAATCTAAGTAGAGTAACAGCGATAACTAGATACCAAAATAAATTTTGGATAAAAAGTGGATTCGAAATCTTTTAAAGATTTCTTTCAGGAATTCTGTAATTGTTGAATTTTCTCATATTCTCTGAATTGTGTTCTACCTTGCTGATTCTACCCTGAAGCTCTAATGCTGGTTAGTGTCTAAAAGTATAATTTACTTTTTTAAAACATTATTGAAGTATAATTGGCTTAGCATAAATTTCACTCCTTTTACTAAGTTGTAAAAATCACTATCATAATCTAATCCTAGAACATTTTCATCACCCCCCAAAATTTCTTTGTACCCATTTTCATTCACTCCCCATTTTCACCCCCAGCCCCAATAACCACTAATCCACTTCTATATCTATAAATTTTCCTTCTCTGGACATTCATAAAGTGGAATTATACAACATGTGGTCTATTGTATCTGGCTTTTTTTACTTAGTATAATGCTTATTTAGCCTTCAGTATCAGTATGGCATCCCTTTATATTGATGGATGAATAGTAGTGTTCTGTTGTATGGGTATACTACTTTTTTAATCCATTTACAAGTTGATGGACATTTGGGTTGTTTCCAGTTTTATTATGAATAATGCTATGAACATTCACATACAGGTCTTGATGTGGGCATGTTTTCATTTCACTTGGGTAGATACCTCGAAGAAACTTTGTCTTGTATGGTAAACTTATGTTTAACTTTTTAAGAATCTACTCAGCTGTTCTCCAAAATGACTGCACCATTGTGCTTTCCACATTGCATGAGTGTCCCCGTTTCTCCGTGTTCTCACCCACACTTGTTAACATCTGCCTTCTGAATTATAGCCACTCTAGTGAGTATAAAGTGCTATCTTATTATCATTTTAATTTGTATTTCTCTAATGTCAAATAATTTTGAGTATCTTTTCATGTACTTAACGGCCACTTATGTATCTCCTTTGTTGTAATTTCTAGTCAAATCTTTTCCCCCTTTTATTTAGATTATTTATCTTATTATAAGTATTTTTATATATTCTAAATACAAGTTTTTTATCAACACAAAATTTCTAAATATTTTATCCTGGGATGTTGCTTGCCTTCTTATTTTCTTAATGTAATTTTCTTTTATATCATATATGTATGTTTATGTAAGTGTATGTATATACATCTGTGCACGTGTATGTGTGTGTGTGTGTGTGTGGCCATACCCTTTGGAAATTGTCATTACCTTTAAGTCAGAGTCAAGCTAGATTCCATATCTTTTCTTATAACTAGCCCTGATTTTGCATGAAGTTTTAAGGTCTGATTTTGGAACTTTGGGACTTGAAGAGGCTCCAGAGTATACACCTGTCTCCCATAAATAAGCCTATGCACTAAATTTGAAAGAAAAATCCAAGTGATGGCACTATTCTGAGTATTGGCATTATCATATTTGTTTTGTGAAAAGTTCATATCACTTTACTGTCATGAACTTAAATATTAATAATCCATCATCAGCATCACAATCCTTATTGTCTGACATTAAGACTGCTCAAGAGGCAAAAAGTCCATCAATTTTCCTCATTGCTGTATAATTTAATTTTATATAATAGGCACCATTTTACATACCAGAAGCAACTAAATAAATATATGGTAATCATTCCTTACGCTATGATTTTCTTATTTAGAATCATGACTTGCTACAAAATTTGCATAACCATTAACTGAAAGTACAAGAGGATTTAGACTATCTAAATGAAATCTTTCTCACTTCTCCTATCAAAGTATTTTGGATCAGCCAGCAGGACATCTTCTACTGCTCATATAATTTTAGAAACTTATGAAATAAACTATTTGTGTGCACATGGTGGAGAATCTAAATGAAGCTCTGTTATTCTATAAACTGTGATTCTACAACTTTAGCAAAAATTTTATGACATTGTGAGTTAAAAAGAAATAGCACATTATTATGTCCAGGAAATATACCACTAAATTATGGTATAATATTTGCTACTATGAAATTTTAAGATATATCATCATTTGCAGGCTACTTTATAGAGAAGCAGGTGAATTAGGATCAGTTACTATAAGCACTATAATCTGTTCCCTGATTAACTTTTGTAATTCACCCTAAACTTGAATGAAAAAGGAGAAACATTTTCTTTGCTCTGGTGCTATGGATCATGTCTTCCCAGAATGCTTCATTAGCCCCAGCTCTGCCTGGCCCTGAATACAGCTGATCTGCAGAGGTCCCTCTTTGTTAAAATCGGCAGGTTAATCCCTTCAGGATGACAGAGTGCAGAATCTAGATCTGGACAGGACCCAGCTACATACTTCTTGTATTTCTCCTACTTCTCTCTAGATAATTTTCCTGCAAACTATAAAACACCCTATTGATTGAAGTCTGAAGGTTGTAAATGTAATTTATTAGCTCTATTTGATTAAATGTGTGACTGCTGCAAGGGACATAGATATTTCTTCCTGTTAGTGGAAACCCTGTGCAAATCACTTAACCCTGACCCTTGAGGCTGGGAGCACCTCCTTGAAAAAGTTGAGTCAAAAGCTCAAGCTTTAGGAGTAATAGTTAAGTCAACAAAAGTAGCGCTCATATCACCAAAGGTATTTTAGGTGGTTAATTACTGTTTTATTATTATTATGTATTAACTATTGATCTATATTTACCACCTGATCAAATCTGTGCCATTTAGTGTTTTAACAATTTGAATATGCCAAGGGCAGAGTTTTTCTGAGAAAAGAGGCAATTGAAATAGGTGATCACTATGGTTGTTGCTTCCCAACAGTAAGATGGTAAGAAAGATCAGCCTTAGCACTCATGGTAACAAAAATAATGCGCTCAAATAAGGAACCTATTTTAGTGTCCAGTAAGACTAACTGAACCTGCAGGGCGGTGAAGGAAACAACACCCTATGTGATAGACATTCCATTCACTAAGATGGTTTAATACTTACTAGCCACTATCTTTTCCTATTTTCAGAATTTAGGTATAGTTAAATGCCATGACAGAGTTTTTTACTATATAAACATTGTTTTCAGTCTTCTAAAATCCATACATCTCAGATAATCAAATATAATGTATTGGATAAGTGCTTAAAGACCTAACTTAATTGA
>NW_012148808.1:1176624-1178400 GCF_000956105.1 Propithecus coquereli | reverse complement strand
GATTGTTTCTACTCTGCTTTGTTTTCGTGAAGGATTTTAGTACAAATTCCTCTTGAAATAGACATTCTGCTTTTACTTTACTTTGTTAATTTTTAACAGATTTATTGAGGTATATAATTAATTGATATATAAAGAATTGCCATATTTGATGTGTACAATTGGATGATCCTGTTTCTAGTCAGCCATTAATATAATTGCCTAAAAATAACTCACTAAGCCCATTCATCATTTTGACCTAAAAAATGTATACAAACTTTCTCCTGGGTTTCTCTTATTTCATTTAAGTTTCACTTAAGTCAGTGGGGACAAGATACACAAATTCCTAACACCAGGAAAAAAAAAAATCAAAGATCAAAATCAATATGTTCAGTACTTCAGAGGATTTCAATGTGAAAAAATTGCTAATTTTTCTATTTGGTAGAATTATTCTGTCTGCTTAAATATAGGCAATCATCCTCAATATAACAATAATGCAGAAAATTAGGACCAACAATTTGTCTTTTCATTCATTCAAAAAATATTTATTCAACAAATCAAAATACAATGTGCTTTAATTTTACTTTTGAATTAAGTTCCTGCAAAAGCCTGATGTCCATATTTCTTGGCCTGACTGAGCCATACTAAGGAGAATCATCCATAAAGCTTTAAACAACCTGTAAATCTGACAAAGTTTAAGTGTCCTGTTGATATTAATATACTTATTGAATAGTCATTAATAAAAACCCTGTCACCTACTTAAAACCAAGGTATTATCAACATGGTGCCTGTTCTTACAAGCTTTTAATCTAGTGGAAAGGAAAGATTGTTAATCAAATAATGACATGAGCAACTACAAAATTACTCTGGCACAACCTTGCCACAACTTCCGTGGACTAACTGGGAGAAAGAAAAGGACGAGGGAATTGAAGGGTAAAGTAGATTTTGAAGCCTTTGATACTTTCTTGCCTCTGAATTCGGTTGAGAAGAATTCAAGTTCTGATTTCCAATCCCAAACCAGTGTGCATTCATTCTTTAACAGAGGACTTTCCATTCCTTATATGATTTTAAAAGAAGGACAATGATAGCAATTGCCCCAGATTTCTCCTAAGGGACAAAGAATACCACACTCAAGTGCTCCTAGAACTTCCAGGTGATCTCTGACAGAGGAACACAGAGAGCTGAAGACTCCTGAGATCTCCAGAGTTACAAAAATCACTCAGTTTTTCCTGGTTGAGCTGAAAATACATGGACACATGTGAACAAAGACATGGCCTTTGTGTTCATAGAGCTTATGGTCTAGTAAGGATGGCATAAATTAATCAAATAACCACAGAAATAATTTTATAAATGCCAGCGTGATACATTTTGCAAATGAGAAGTTCATGTACCCTGACTATAAGGGGATGTGAAGTCCATGAATCCAGAGATATCTCAAAGTGATATTCCCTACTGACTAGTTTCTCATTCACCCCTTTATGTGGGTTGAAGGGACTACAGTTGAAAAAATTACATTTCCTTTCTTTTCCCTATTGGGCTGCAATCTACATGAAAGTAGAGCAAGAGGGGCTAGGATTAACAGGACTTTCTCCGCATAAACCTATCAATACTTTCCTATCAATACTTTCTGGAAACTCCCACAACCAACATATATTGGATTTAGCAAACAAGCAAAATTTTAAAGGAAAAAAAAAAGAGAGAAATGTAATATTCATGTAGGTATAAACTGTCTTCCTGAGAATGGATCTGGAAATGACAGTAACTGGAGAATCCTTGAATAATGTCAGTATCTTACCACTA
>NW_012148808.1:1172527-1176456 GCF_000956105.1 Propithecus coquereli | reverse complement strand
TGACTCACATTATCCCCAGTGTTCATTAATATTCAAATTTGCCGGTGCCTTTTACTTTCTTTCGAAGTGAACATAAAATATACTCTATCTACTTCTTCTAAAAAATTATTCCCCAAGAGAAACAATCATGTGTTGAAAACAACTTTGCATTAATGCAATTACTAAGACATTATCCCAAAGATATACCACCTGTATTTTGTTGTGAGAGATCATATTTGCTTCATCACCTCCATGACAGCAGTAGCCTACTGATAAGAGACAGATATTTGCTTCCTTTTGGGTTTGGCTTGTTCTAAATGCTTGTTCTCAGTTATCGACAGAGTTTCTTGGTTAGATGTGGTCAATCAAATTCTTATATTGCTATTATTTATGTATCTTCACAGATGCTCCGTCGTGTTACCCAGCAGTACACAAGTGTGCCCTCCATGTTGTTTCCTTATATCTTCTAATGAGACCTTTTTAATAGGCTTATACTGCATTTTCAGCAGTTCTGTGAGGATTGGGGGGGAGTATTGATCTAAAATTGATATTTTGAGTCACATGGTTTTTGCCAGTGTTAAGTGTTAAGTCTCTCATTTAGTGTTAAGTTTCTCTTATACATATTTTTTGATGAAATGAATAAGATCATTCATAATGATATTGGAGGCCCACAGAGCTTTGTTTATTTAGTCCCCAGGACAACTAGACTGTAAATTAGCATGTGCCTATCTTGGCAATGGAACAGTAGTCCTGGCATTATTCACACAGGCATGTCAATGTGGTTCCCAAAGAAGTCTATTACTAAAATCTGGGAGTGGACCCCCAGAGAAAATGTATTATTGAGAATTCTTTCATCAACCAGTCTATAGGCTGAATATTTGGCAGGTGCACACACCTTCCTGTCAAAAGTGCGTTATATCAAGTAGCTGCACGTATCCTGTCCTTCATTCCGAACATACCATGGCTAAAAAGACAAAAGTCCATTGAAGCAGAAAATGCCTGCTTTGAAGAGAAAAAAAAAAACTAAGTTTACATTTAAACTAGTTCAATGAATTCAGCAGATGGCCTGAAATTCAGGCAGATAGTGTAATAGTTTTTCTTTTTTTAAAGGTTGATTTTATCTATATCTTGAATAAACAATTATACTGCTACAGAGGAGGCTAGATTCACGCACAAAGACTAAATAGGAAATGCCTTTAGCCTCCAAGTCCCTGGGAATTCTTTTGCTTGTTAAATATTAAAATCAATTTGGTGTTCAATAGGAAGTCAATGTAATTTCTTTAGAAAAATGATATACTTTGTTCATGAGAATGAATAACCTAACTTGGACAGTTCATGCAATTGAATTCAGTGGTCCAATTTTTCCAGAAAATAATACCATATGTGCTACAGTAATCTAGTAAATGTGCTTTTGAATTTCTTAGATGTTGCTTAATTTGAAATGATTTTACCCATCCTCCCCAAAGTTATTAGAAAATAACAGCATAAATCTATTTTTTAAATGGCTTTCTTTACCAGAGGTTGTAATTGTTAAGCAGACAAGAGTTGGCAAAATTTCTCCAGTCATTTTTTACCTGCACAAAAACAAATCAGAGATGTTTAGATCACAGGGCTGGAAACCTGCTTCTGCCATTTCATAGCTCTGGGGCCTTTAGCAAGTGCACTGCCTCACTTTTATCATTTGTAAAAGGGAATAATACCAATACATACTTCATATATATTTTGATCAGAATTAAATTACTTAATATCAAAAACTGTTATTATTCTGAACAAAAGAAAACCTATAACAACAATCGATCATTAAGGCTCACTTTTAGAACTTCAAACCTTCAACCAGGCACATCTCTAAGGGGCTCTTATTTCCTGCTATGCTATCTTTTCCCAGAGATATGGATATCCTGTAACACAGGCAGAAGAGCCACACTGTAAAAAGAAATTGCTCAAACGGAAAGAAAGAATGTAAAGGAGAGTAGATAGTGGTTGATAGTTAAAATCCAATCGGCCCTGTGTATCCACAGAGTAGATACACAGGGTGCCACATTTGCAAGGTTGGAAAATATTCAGGAAAAAAATAGATGATTTTCTGTACTGTACATGCACAGACTTTTTTTCTTGTCATTATTCCCTGAACAATACAGTATAACAACTATTTACATAGCATTTGCATTGTGCTGGGTATTATAAGTAACCTAGAGATGATTTAATATGTACAGGAGGATGTACATTGATTATACGCAAACACAAGGAACTTGAGCATCTGGGGATTTTGGGGTCTTTGGGGATCTTGGAACTAATCCTCTATGAATACTGAGGGATGACTGTGTATACTGCTGCATTTTTATCATAGTTATAATTTTAAATTCAATTACACGAGGACACAAAGAAGATCATTTTTTGCTCATTGATTTGTCCACAATACCCAACACTATGCTTGTACATAGTAGATGTTCACTAAATGTTTGTTGAATAAATGGAATGGAAGGTTGAATCAATGAATGAATTTGTCCTGTGCTCATGAAGTCCCTTCTTCAAGTTCTATAGTGCAAAAAGTACCAGAAGTCAGGGCAATTTTGTCTGCAGTTAGCAGGGCATTATTAAGGTCCTCAAAAAGACTGTGATTATTGCAGTTTGCTAGGTGACCTGAATAAGTGGTGAGTAAAAAGAAAAAGGAGTGAAAGAGTGAATAAATCAATAGGCAAAGATTATTAATTGGGGACCCAGCAATTGTTCAGGTGTAAGGCAATGAAGGTTGAGACTGAGTTAGTGACAGAAAAGTGTTCAGGAAGAGAGATTCTCTTCTACATTCTAATTTTATTCAAAGAGAGAGAAAGAAAAAGTGAGAAGTCATCTCATTAGTTGAATGCATGCAGCTGAGAGTCCTACAAGGCACCACTTCAGGTATTTAGTTAGCTACCCAAGCAACTCTTGTTTTTAAACAACTTATTTTTCTTCATAGGGTTTTTGCTCAGCATCATATATCAGTTTGCTTAATCAAAAATTTTTTTTCCTGAAAAAAGGAGAAATTTGAGTTATATCCCATCATCAATCTATTAATTAATTCAGCAAAAAATTTGTTGAGCACCTGTGCCTATGATTCTAGTAGATTTTGGAATATTTCAGACAAAAATACTTCCATCATGGAGTGGAGTGGAGTATACTTCCTAGTGGGAAGGATACAGAAAATATAAGTAAGTTAAATATGATGTTAAAAGCTGATAGGTGCTATCCAGAAACAAAAAGCAGAATAAAAAGAGTAGGGACTGATCAGACAGGGAGGGAGAAAAATGATAGCAATTTTAAGAGAGTGGTTCAGGAGAGGCTACAGGGTAGTGTAGCCATTTGAGCTACAGCATGAAGTGGGTGAGGATCATGCCGTGACGATATCTGGGCAAAGCCATTCTGGTAGACAGAGAAATGACATGATGAAAATCTATATTGAGATATCAGTTCTCACCATCAGCTTTAAATGTTGATTAAAATGTGTTATCTGGAAGGAATAATCATGAAGTCTTTAATTACTCTTTTACTACAACAAATATTATCAATAACAACTATTTTACTGGCTACTAGTTAGATTCTTTATATATAATTTTTAAACTCTCAAATAAGTTTATGAAGTATGAATTACTATTTGTACTTTATAGGTAAGAAAAATGAGTCTAAAAGGTTAGATATAGGGCACAAAAATTTATGAGAATTGTTATTTATTAAATTAGCTAGTGAATCACTTGAGACTTAGAGAAATAGGGTCAGTACATGTTGAAGAAAAATTTTATATATTTTATAAACTTTTGAGCCTTTGTCAGCACCCCCAGAGGTAATTGAAGGTGTTTAGGGGGATTCTCACATTTTTTTCCACTGTCACTTTGCTTTATCCTGAGGGAATTAAGGTGTAGCAAACAAGGCACTTACCTCACACAAAATTTAAGGTGGCTCCAAAAATCAGTAAT
>NW_012148808.1:1152688-1171854 GCF_000956105.1 Propithecus coquereli | reverse complement strand
TGCCTGTCTCTCCTTAATACGTGCAGATGCTCATTTTCCTCAGCACTACCCAAATGCCCTACTGACCTGTCCATCAGCCCCTGCCAGTCCTTAGGGAAACACACCAAACTTTTGTCCATTCCCCATTATGCAAATATGCCTGCTAATTTTACAATCACACAGGACCTCAAATTAAATAGCTGTGATTGGAAAGCAATCACTCAAAATAAATTGCCCTAAGATGGGATATCCAATAATATTTGAATATGTTTTCATGGCCAGAATATCATTTTAACAGAGGCTGGAGGAATAAAAAAATACAGCATGACATACCTCTATAGGTGGCACAAAATTGTGTGTATGATATACGTATAGCTATAAAATTAATACTATGTAAGAAAATATACTGAATTTTAAAAATTGCCTTTAAGTAATGGGATAAGTGAGGTGTCTTTCTTTTTGCATTTTTTCTATTTTCTTATAAAGAGCGTATGTTATGTTTATCATAAAATACTTTATTCACATGAATAAAGCATAGCAGATAATGTCAAGTAGTCACCCTCCAGCTTTATCAGATCTCCATATTTTGCTATATTTACTTTAAAATGCTAAATAAAACATAAAAGACAAAGTTGAAACCCTCTGTAAGGCAATTTTCAAATCATCTTTTGGTAACCATTATCATCAGGTTTGGTGTTTCTTATTACTTTATAAGTTGTTATACTATTTCAACAAATATATATCCCAAAACGATAAGAAGAATTAATTTGTAAATTTTCAAACATTGTATAAGTCCCATCATACTGTATATCTCTTTTGATAACCTGCTTTTTTTAGGTCAACTGTTTTTTTAATTGATCCATTTTGAGTCCTGTATCTCTTATTTATTCATTTTATTGATATATTCTCCTATTGTTGGTTTTTTCTCATAACCAGCACTGCTGCAAAAATAAAAACAATTTTGTAAACGTCTCTTTGTATAGACATGTAAAGATTTCTCTAATATCTATACCTAAAAGTAAAATTGCTGAGTCTAAATGTATGAAGATCTGTGACTACTAGATAATTCTAAATTGCTCTCCACAGTAGTTTGTTCTCTCTCCTGTGAAGGATGACAGTTCTTCTGTCCCTACATCATCACTGGAATTTGATATTGTCTGACGTTTTTTGTTTTTTGTCTACTTAAAGAATGTGAAAAGGCACTTAGTAGTTGTTTTAGTTTGTAGCTGGTCTTTCCCTAATAACTTATAAAGTTAAAAACATATTGATTTATGAATTATCCATTTAGATTTCCTCTTCTGTTAATAACCTGTTTATATCACATTCTACATCTGTAATAAAAAAATAGTTTATTCCAATTAAGGTAGTGAATGACTCTTGAGATAATAAGAAAATTAATGGGGAAGAGGCTTTGGGACTAGAGTTAAATATATATAGTGCTGCTTTCTTTGCCAGTTTCAAAGACTAATTCTAACTGTCCCAATCATTGTTCATTGTGGTCTACAAAATATGATTAAATATGTAAACATAAGTGCCAATCTAAGTTCAAATCGCTATATTCCTTTTTATGCATGACTATTAACAAGAAACTTAATATTTCAGTGGCTCAGTATCCTTATCTTAAAATGGATAGTAATAATAACTCCAATCCCCACACTCCAAATAGAATCTGATTGTTGAGAGTATATGATAATAACTCATAATATGATCTATGTAAAGTTGTTAGACTAGTGCCTGGCATGTAGTGATGATGATGATGATTGTTATTAGGTGTTCCACATTTATAGTTTATTATAAATCGCATAACATCCTAAATACATTGAGGTATGAGTTAAGCTTTCAGTAATCACAGTTTAGCTTATGTAATGTATTTCTTCCTACACAACACATAATGATTTTTAAACCATTGTTTTTTTCCTCATCTCCATAGGTTTTTATTGTCTACCTTTGTCCTGTTAAGCTATTTTCATTCTCTATTTCAGAGAAACTTCCTCTCTACTTATGTATCTGGCCTTGTAAATCTTAATGAATGCCATAAAAATGATTTGAAACTTTTCAGTGAAAGATATTTTGAAAATCTCCTTGGCTTTTTTTCAGATGACTCAAAAAAGTGATTCTCTAGATGCAAAATCATAGCCTTTTGCAAAAATCTTAGCAGAAATGACAATACTAGAATATGGCTATAACTGGCAATGTCATTTGATTTCAGCAGTGCAAAATAATATCCTTGACCCCAGTTCTAAAAGCCAGGTTAAAAGCTTCAAAACCAGAGACATCCCTTGTAATTGACTGTGAAGCTCCCTAAGATAACTAAAAATCGAAGGATCAGGGTAGAAAATTATAGAGGCAGCAACATATAGTTGATGCCTAAGAGCACTAAAATCTAATCACAAAACTGAAAACAAGACAGATGCAGCCACATTTTAAAATAGTCTCTACTATTTCTTGTACATGCCCTATTCATAGTTCTTTGTTATCTATCTGGAGAAAATACTCAGAGTGATTAAGACAATGAACTTTCAAATTTGTCATCACTTTTTTCTTCCTCATCATCTAGATGTTATATATGAAACCATTGTTTTTATAATTTGTCCCACACAAATGTCTGTCCTCTTTCTAGTCTTCTTATTTCCCATGCTTTAAAAACACATTTGTATCTTAATGAGCAGACTCCTTTTTAATTTTTTATTCAAAAAATTTCCCTGAATTTAAAGTAATTAAGGTAAAAATCATTTTAGAATTGGAATAGAGCCCAGTGTTTAAAACATTGAATGCAAACTTACAAATGGCACAGCTAATATTACTGAAGAGGGGAGTTAACCACCCAGCTATAGGAGAAGCAGCGCTCGAAGAAAAAAGTGGAGACTCAGAAATGTCAGAAAATAAGTATCAATTTTCTTACCAAAAACTGATAAGGATACAGAAGGAAAAATGGTAACAATTTTAATCTGTATTTTTAAGTTATAAATCTTCTATCTGTCTGCCATAAGAAATTCAAATACTACAATACGTATAATGTTAAAACTTGGTTCCCCATCCCTCTCCAGTTCCCCATCCCTCTCCAAAGCCATCTCCACATATTTCACATCTAGTTTTGCTTTTGCATTTTCAGGCTTGTTTTAATATATAAGAAAGTACATAGTCATATAAAAATTTTAAAGTGATGATATAAACACATATATAAATATATATATATAATGTGTGTATGTGTATTCACACACACACATATTTTTCTCTGTAATTTATTTTCACTGAACTGTATATCATGGATACTTTTAACATAAACATTGTTTGTATGAACTATCTCATTCTTTTTAAATGCAGCAGAATATTTCAATATATCATTGACCCACATGTATTTATCCATTCCCCTACTTATAAACATTTAGATTGTCTCTATTTTTATTGCAAACTATGAATGTGATTACATGAAATTATTTGTATATTTAAGCAAAAATATACACATATCATGTAAGAATATTTCCTTGAAGTGGAATTGCTTGGTTTTCAGATACAATCGTTTTAAGTGTGCACAGATTCTACCAAAGAAACCTCCAAATATATTGTGCCAATTTGTTCTCCTATAAACAGCGTATGAGAATGACAAGTTCTTCATAAAATTATCTGCATTTGAAGTAATCAAGTCTTTCTAAGGTAGTGCCAATCTAATAGTAAAAATTGATATCCTATTGAACTTTCGATTTGCATTTTTGACATTTAATGACATTGAAGATTTTTAATATGTTTAATGCTTATATATCTTTCCATATATAAAAGTATATATATTGTATGTATATATGTTTATGTAATATGTATATGTAGTATTATATATGGCTCTTCTTTATAATATATTTTATCATGTAGAAGTTTTCAGTTTTTATGTAATCAAATCTGGAAATGGAAATTATTAGTAAAACCTTTGCCTTAGACAACCCATTCTCTAAAATATCTTCTTCTAAAAATATTCATAGTACATTTTACTACATTGTTGGAAAGAATACTTGACTACCTTAGAAAACTTGAGTTCTAGTCCGATTGTTTCTAACAACAGTTGCATGATTTTTTGAGATTTTTTAACCCCATCCCATGCATGTAGGGACATCACAGCAATCTTGAGGGTCTTGAAGGAGGTTGATTCAACAGCTCATAAGGTCCCGATGTGCCATCTGCATTAAAGACCTAAAATCTCTAAAACTTCTAAATAGATCAATATCTTTAATCTAGCCTTGTCTTCCTAGACAAGGGCTTCTCAAACTTAACATGCTTAAGAATTATCTGAGATCTTGTAAAAGTGCAGATTGCAATTCAAGGGGGTTGGGGGGAGGCTTATATTCTGCATTTCTAACAAATTCCCAGATACTAAAACTGCAGCTCTGTGTACCACATTTTGAGCACCAGGCCCTAGAATCATTCTTTACATGAGAGGGACTGCAGGATAGTTCCAATTATGAAAACAATTACTATTACCAGTAATGGTGACTATAAAATAGTTCACATTTATATGGCATTTCAAGTTGACAGAGCACTTTGACATTTGTTAACTCCTTCTGATATTCACAATAGCCCTCCCCTGCTCCCCATGAAGGCAGGGCATTAATTATTCAGAGGAGAAATGGAAGGAGTGTTAACTCTCTTGCTCAATGTCACACAACTAATAAGAGGCAAGGTGATCTGTAAGGTTAACTCAGACAGAGACAATATAACACAATGGCTGAGAGAACAGCCTTTGAAGTCGGAAAGATTTCTCTTTGAATATTGTCTCCTTCACATTTTAATTGTGTGACATTGTACAAGTTACTTAACCTCTCTCTCTTAGTTTCCTCATTTATAAACTGGACATGCCTATTTCATACACTTGTTAGGCTTAATAACCTCTAAAGTGCCTAATATAAATGCTTATCACATATTAATCACTAAATAAATGGTAACTACTGCTCTGTTGTTGTCATCCTTATTATCCCAGAAAACTCTGCTGTATTTTTGTAGATATTTAGTATCCTAGCAAAATCTTAGTGCTCACCTATAGGGAGCATCTAACTTCCCTGCAGCACTTGAACATCATGGGCTCCACATAAAAAATAAGACAGGATTAGACACTTGGAGTGAGCCTCTTTCAGCGTGTCTCTATTTAGCTGGATATGTGGGAGGACTTGCAGAGTCACTGCCTATTGATGTGCTGTTATGTGTATAAAGAATTTCTGCCTGTGGAGTTTCTGCTATGGCTTCTTTCACAAGCCCACAAAGCCATGCACATTTTCTTCAAGTGTAGAATAGGAGTTATTTTTTGATGGTAGGATGCTAGTGAACCATTATACTTGGCTAAGCTTCAGATGATTTCACCAGTTGTGCTTTCTGCAAAAGTAACTGAGCAGTGCCACTAGAAAAAGCTGAAAAATGACATCTATGTCAGTGGCAGATAAATGAGAAAAAGCAAAACAAAAGAAAATGCTGTACCAGATTGATAGTGTGTGGGGTATGACTTCTGAAATTGTCTCAATAATTACTAAATATGTTTTTGTCTTTTAAGAATACTAATATCCAGGCTAGGGCAACACAGTCTTTTTGAATGTCTTAATAAATAAAAATATTCATTTTCTCCTGGGTTAGTTTTTTTCATCAAAGGAAATAGAGATGCAATCTTTTTCCTATTTAAAATTTATCATAACTTTTTTTCTGTAACAGTTCTCAGTTCTGTGGTTGGAAAATTCATAGTTCTAGGTATTTTGACTTCTAATCATTTCTCATCTAATCTGATCATTATAACATGCATTTTAGTGCTATAATATTTTTCAGAGATCCCAGGTATGCAAGAAAAATAAAAGTATAGAGCAAAGATAAATATGTAAGATAAATTTCAGGGTAAAAAATAAAAGATTATGATTCTATAGAACTGTCACTGAGGTAAACAATTGGTCAGCTCAAATACTCAGCTGTTATTTTGCTTGAATATCTGATTGATTGATTGTGGGCAACGGAACTATTGGTGTGTGAGATAGAATTAAGCAACATTTCTCATCACTGGGGCTGGGCTTCTGCATCAGGGAACACATAAAATGCCTATGTTCTTTGTGTGATAAGAAATAGTAAGGAATGTGTAGTATAGATCGTAAAAAGAGAGCTAGCAAAGGAGACAAAGGCAAGGAATTTTTTGCAAACCAACCAAGTTTCATTAGAAAATCATTTTACAAAGAAGGTCTAATGACACTGAATAAAACTTAGCAATGATATTTAATATAAAAAGCAAGATACAAAATTCTACTTGCAGTGATTTGTCAATAATGTAAAAATGCACATGTATACATTTATAAAAAATTAGATGAAGTATATATACCAAAATTTTAATTGTGTTGAGACTATGAGATAATTTTCATTTCTTTCTGAGGATATTCTATATTTTACGAAATGTTCATATAGTTCATAAATTACTTTTATAGCAAACATATGGTAAGAGTTTTAAAAAAATAATCTAGAAGCAGGAGACAACTTTTTATATTTAAAAGAGCATATATGGCCTTGGAAGTCACATTGGCCTAGGTTCAAATTGAGTCTTGCCACTCAGTTAGTCAGTTCAGTAGATAATATGCTGTAGTATCAAGCAACCTCAAAAGTCTCATTAGCTTGACAAAACAAAACTTTATTTCTCACACACGCAATGTCCACTGTGGCTCCAAGGAAGCCATACCCCATCTGGTGGCTCTGCATTCCAGACTAATTTGCTCCTATGGCTCCTCTGCACAAGCACATGCTTCCACAATCCACACGGCTTGGACAAAGAGGTCTGGAGAGCTGAGCACCAGTAATTAAGCACTTCAGTTCAGAAGTGGCACACATCATTTCAGCTCACATTTCATTGCCAGGGTCAGTTACATGACTAGTGAAGAGTCATGCTCCTTGTTCTGAAAATAGAGGAGAGACATATAAAGTCTTGGTGAACCTTGGTATTGCCTAACGTAGCCACTAGCCTCCTGGGAGGTCACTAGGCAGTGGACTTTCCTCATTTGACAGTCACTAGTGTGGTGTCTGTCATGGAGTAAGGCATTAGTAAATATTAATATTTATTGTATTTCCCCTTTGCCTATAGCTGGAGTCAAATATATAAGCTTTGCTGTTATATTTAGAGTGTTACTGTTCCTCCTGCCTTTGAGTTATCTGATATGACATGAGTAACTACACTCTCTTTGACTTGGTTGACAATAGAATTTGTTCTGTATTGCATCACACTTTCTAATACAACATGTCCAATAGGCGTATGTATGTATCAGTGATATGTTCACAAAACAAAGCTCAATCTACTTTTCTACAAGCTAAGTGCCAAGAACAATTCATCTCCCAACAGCAGACACTAGAAAAAGAATAGCACGGTACTTGACCATCATGTTAGCTTCATCTGCACCCATCAGCCCAAGTCAGCAATTTCATCTTACTGAACATTGCCGACTGAATATGACTCATTGGCTCAGATGATCTCCTGTCCCTAGGAGGCATGTGATGGGATAGAAAGTGAATGATCTTTGGCATCAGACAAGTGGAGATTTAGATCTTATCTCTATCATTTATGTGCCATGTGAAGGAGCTCAGGAAATTTCACCCCAAAATATGACTCCTAGAAATAAAGAGGATTTTGAATTAAAGGTCCTTAGATATCAACAGGCTTGGAATGGGCTTTCCCTCTGTCTGCATAAAACCAGAAGAGCCCAGTCAAAAAGAACAATTGCCTTTCCTTCTCCCCGACACATGTAATCTCAGGCAACTGACCTAGCCTCACTGAACTTTAATTTCTCATCAGAAAAATGGAGATAAAAATATTTACCTGTAGCACATGCTTTTGATTTCCCACATTGCATCTCTTAGGCCCACCTCTGATTTCAGTGTCAATTCTGATGAACAACTGAGTACAGCTGCCAATGTCCCACCTCAAGGGGATATCTCTCTGCTTTTCTGCTTTAGGAACATCTAACTTGGTGCCTGCTCAGCTCCGTGGAGCTTAGCTGGAATGAAGGAGGGGAATTAACACCCCCTGGGGACAGAAATCATACGTAAATGCCCCAGCCTCCCATCCTTCTGATGATAACCAGGAGAGGCATTTTCTACTCTTCCCAAAGTACTAGTGGACTCAAGCCCACATTGACCCAAGCAGAATCCTCAATAGCATACCCAAAAGGGCTTTTCCTTCTTCCTTTTTCCACTGATAGCAAATTTTGGAAAGCTTCTGTAATGTTTTTTTTTTTATATATGTTATTGTAAAATTCCAGGACATTTCAAATTTTTTTGTGTAGTGATTAAACAAATCCACATACTTCTTGTGGCACATCCATGTTTTGATATGGCCATTGGACTAGTAATTCCTTTGCATAATATCAAGTGATTCAGTGCAATGGACAATAGTGTTCCTGAAATCCATTTCTACACAAAGACAGGTAGAAATAAGCTAATTATGCTCACAAGCGACTGTTAACCTCATAAATATGACCCATAAATCCAAAATAAATGTATTTCTAACTTAACTACCCTTAATTAGGTCCCAAAACTTTTGGCCACTGCAAAATTGTGCAACTCAAGGGGAATTGCAACAGAGAGTATTTTGAAATGGAAAGAGAGAATGGTATAGCTTAAGTTTGAGTTATATTATCTTACTTTAGAAGACTTGACAAAAACGTAAGGTCATGTGAACACATTTCTAGGGCTCTTCCAAGTACCTTGGAAAGGATGAATGCAAATGAGGGGCCCTGAAGCCTAAGTTATGTGAGCTTCTAATTAAATCCACCTCAGATCATGGCTATTAATGAGTTATTACTGGATGACAGAAAGACTGGGAGAGAAAGCGGAATAAGGAAAAGCAGATCTTCTTATAATACTATTTTGCATTCCATGTGGAAAATACAGGCTGAAATCATATGGTAAGCCTTTTATTTTTTCACTCAATTATTAAAATCTTAATTTAAAGATGCATGAAGAACTTTCTTTTAAGGGTAAAGAAAAAAGATAAGGTTTTAAATTTTAAGCATGTACTTATTCTGGGGAATGAATTGGAAATGTAACAAGAGGAAGGGTAAAACTTCATTTATTCGGCACTTGTGATTTTTCATATATGGGTGTGAAACCAGAATAAGAATTTGACAAATAAAGGATTTCTGGAGAGTAATAAAATAACAAATTGACAAAGTCTTTTCAAACATTTTACATATTATTGGCATGCTAATTACACTTTTATGTTTTATTTCTAAGTGTCAGGGTAGATCAACTGTTTAGTAATGCTATTGTTGCCACATTAAAATATTGCTTGCACTGAAAAAAATGTTATTTCTTTCAATGCATTGTGTTTGTGCATTTTGGATTAATCTTTCCTCTAATTAGTGAGATTTAACTGAATGTCAGTTCGTAGTTAGAATATGTATATTTAAGACTGATGATACAAGTGTTCAGTGTATAATCCTAAAACAAAAGCATTGGGAAATATGGCAAAAAAATTAAAAGGAAAGGAATAATGATATTCTAGTCCAGAGGTAATAAAGAACATTATCCATTCTGTAAAATAATTGCACTTTTTATTCAGTAGAAGCTGTCAAATTTTCATCCCTCAAATTATCATCTTTTTGTGTTTATGGAACAATAATAATAAACAGTTTTCAAGCTAAAATTCTACAAAACTGATATATCTGGTCACCAAAAGAGAAAAAAGAAAAACTTTTCAGCAGTAAGGCTTTCTCTAACTGGTGTCCTGTTCTCAATATTATAGAAAGTTTGGAAGAAAGGGTGTTATTTTCCATCCATCCCGAATAAGTGGCCAGCCCTTCTTGTTCTGAGCATGGCCGGCTTGCTCACGACCTTGGGTGCCATCAGTGTTTTACAGCCCAAGAGAAGTTTTAGAAGTTATAACTTACTCACAGCCCTCTCCAGTTGTAGCGTGAGGACACAGGATATTGAGAAGGCAGAGGCTTGCAAGTAGGGAGTGAGGACAGAGAAGAGAGGGAGGCAGGGTGGGGTTAGAGAGGGAATGGGTTTCCAATAAGTAGCAGAAACAGGTGTTCACTTCCATGCCTCAGAGATGATGAGGCAGCTCACAGTGTGGGAGGATCTGGAAAACAAGTGCTGTGGCTTGCGCCGTGCAACCAAAGGTCCCAGAGTCCTAATTTGGCATGGCAGGGATGGGGGCTCCTGTGTCCAGGTACCCTCTGGGTCTCACTTACTTCATAGAAAATTGAAGTATAGTGCATAAAGCAGGACCAGTGGTTACACAGAGAGGTTATTGGACCTGGCTGAATAAACACATGTTAAATACTTCTAGTTATGGCTTTGTGAAACTTAACTAGTTCTTGATCTCAAAAAGTGATGCAATATAATACGAGGCATGGAAAAGGTAATAATGAAAAAAGTAACATGACTTGTCTTCTAATACCCTCTTGCTGGCTTTTGATAGCATAATGCTAGTTGTATGACACTTTTCAGTGAAGTGAAAAGATGTACCAGCCTGACAGATGCAGTCAAAGCTGAGAACGTAGCAAACCCCAGCATTAGCGAGTCATTTAGCTTAAAGAGTTGTCATACATGCTTGCGAATTTCATTATCTAAACTAAAGAGAGCCCTGAAATTCTTAACTAAATCTAACACACTTCTGAAAACTCTTTTCCTTTCTCACTTGTGATGTTTGATTAGATAATGAGATCTTGCAGTATTCCAAGCAAGACATATTTCAGGAAGGTAATCTACTTATAAAGGAGATATCCAATGACTTCCAAAGGAAAAAGATGGCATAGAAATACCCAGCAGTTTGGCCAGATGCGGTGGCTCACGCCTGTAATCTTAGCTCTCTGGGGGGCCAAGGCGGGCAGATTGTTTGAGCTCAGGAGTTCGAAACCAGCCTGAGCAAGAGCGAGACCCCGTCTCTACTAAAAATAGAAAGAAATTAATTGGACAACTAAAAATATATACAAAAACTAGCCGGGCATGGTGGCGCATGCCTGTAGTCCCAGCTACTCGGGAGACTGAGGCAGGAGGATCTCTTGAGCCCAGGAGTTTGACGTTGCTGTGAGCTAAGATGACGCCACGGCACTCTAGCCCGGGCAAGACAGTGAGACTCTGTCTCAAAAAAAAAAAAAAAAAAAAGAAAGAAATACCCAGTAATTTGAATTTTCATGTTCTTTATAGGATAATATATAGTTAAGAATAATTGACACTATATGTACCAGAATGTCACTATGGCTTAACTAATTATTGGCCGGGGTCAAACACATTTGTGGCATGGAGCAACTGTGGTCATTGACTTGTGTTCATGTGTTTGTGGTTGAAAGAGTGGTGACATATCTGGCCGATGCACTGGGAACATTCATTCCAGGGGATGGGGACAGGGTTTAGAGAGGGAGAAGCCCAGTTCTCTGCCCTGTAATGTAGACCCCAATTCCCGTTCTTTAGTGAATATCTCCACCTGAATGTCTCAAAGACATCTCACATTTGGACTTAATATATTTCCAAGATTCTTGGCCATCTTTTAAAAATATTTATTTTTTTCATATTTTAAAAAACATATTATTTTTATCTCCTCAGAGGAAAAACTGGATTTCTACTAATGAGTATCACTGTCTTTAACACAGATGTTAAAATAACATTGCATTTGGTCTTTTATTATTATTATTTGAAAGTATTACAGGGCTACAAATGTTTTTGGTGACAAAGATTGCTTTTGTAATGCTTGAGTCAGTGTTACAAGTGTGCCCATCACCCAGAGACTTCACTGTAGCTGTTAGGTAGGTTTTCACCCATCCCCTCCCCGCCCCAGTTTATTGCCATTGAATTATACTTCCCTCTGTGCACATGTGTGCTCATCGGTTAGTTCCAATGTGATAGTGAGTACATGTGATGTTTCTTTTTCCATTATTTTGACACTTCAGTTAGGATGATGGTCTCCAGTCCCATCCATATTGTTGCAAGAGGCATTAAGGCATCCTTATTCATGGCTGAGTGGTATTCCATGGTACACATATGCCACATTTTGTTAATCCACTCATGAATTGATGGGCATTTGGGTTGATTTCCTATCTTTGCAATTGTGAATTGTGCTGCAAGAAATATTTGAGTTCAGGTGTGTTTTTGATAAAATGACTTCTTTTATTGCAGTTTAAGGTTCACAACTAAATTGAGTGGAAAGTACAGAGAGTTCCCATATAATTCTTGTCCCCACACATGCACAATCTCACTCACTAATGACACTCCCGACAGTGATACATTTTTTATACTCAATGAACCTACATTGACACATCATCACCCAAAGTCCATAGTTCACATTAGGGTTTACTCTTCTTTTTATACATTCTATGGATTTTGACAAATGTATAACGACATGTATCCACCACCGTAGTATTATACAGAGTAGTTTCACTGCCCTAAAAGTTCTCTGTGCTTAACCTGTCATCCTTCTCTGCCCACTATCCCTTGGCAACCACTAATATTTTTACTGTTTCCATAGTGTTGCCTTTTCCAGAATACCATACAGTTGGAAGCATACAGTATGTAGTATTTTCACATTGGCTTCTTACATTACTGATATGCATTTAAATTTCCTCCATGTCTTTTCATGGCTTGATAACACATTTCTTTTTAGCACAGAATAATATTAATATTCCATTGTCTGGATCTACCACCACTTATTTATTCACTTACCTAATGAATCCATTTATTACTACAGTAACTATCAATCCTCCTCGTAAACATGGTAGTCAGTTTAGATTTCCTCCCTCTCCTCTCTGTAGTCTTCCCTCCATATTCAACATGACTATCTCATGAATATTTCTGAGATTTGTCTCATCCACTCCAACTGCCCTGCCACACCACCACTGCACTAATTTAGGCCCTCATTATATCCTACTCGAAGTAAGGCAACATATTGGTTCTGCTGTTCATACTCTATTTATTTAGCCAAGCAATATATGTCTTACACTATTGCTGGAATTATCATTCTGAGTCCTAAGGCTGATCATAAGTCCTTTGCTTAATCCTCAATGGCCTTCCATAAACTTAGCAAGCACAAGGCATGTTCTGACCTGGCCCCCCTACCAATCCTCATTTCTTCCTACTGCATTGGCCTACTGTACCTTATACTTCAGAGGTACTGTATTGCTTATTGCTCACTGAACTGGCCATGTTTTCTCTATTCTCTGTGTCTCTGAACATCATGCTCCAGTTTCTTGGGCTGTTCCTATAGCACTTTGATGGCTAAGTCAAGCTTTTTTCTCAGAACTCAGCTCAGAACTCACTTCTGTTTGGAAGGCTTTCCTGACACATCCTGTCTATGTTAAGGATCCCTTCTATGTGTTTCCATAGACTCCCAGACTATTTCTTATACTGCGTTATAATAATCTCTTTATTTGTCTAATTGGAGCTTCAAATATACAAGACCATAAATGGGGTGCTGTTCACAGGTGACAGTGTGGAATCCTTCCACTCTAGTCGATGTCCTTCTGAATGGAAGCTCTTTCTTCTCCTGCCCGTCTCAAGGACTCCCAGTTTCTCACCACTTACTGCTCGGTCTGCTTTGCTCCCTCTTCCCCCAAGGCCAATATTAGCTGGTAAAAAACATTATACTTCAAGCTCAAATCTGAATATTTTTGATTCGGACTTAGGTTGGTAACCTCATTGACATTGTATTTTTGCTTTTGGCATGGGATTAAGACGGGAAAAATTGCCCTGGGGGTGCTCATGACAGCCTGGACGGGAGTAAGAGTGTAGTAGATAGTATAAATACACAAAAAGCACACAAACTAGCAAACTAGACTTCCACAGCCACACAGTCAGTACTGGTTTTAGAGATCTAAATGCTTAACCTTATTCTTACAAAAATGCCCATTTCTTAAATAAATTAACATTAAGTTGTATATCACTCTAAATCAATTAGGAATGAACTAGAAATACATGTTGATATGATTATAACTTATGAACTTAGGTGCAATATGTTTATTTCAAAGTTAGTGGATTTCAGCTTGGAATAAAGACAGTCTGTTAAAAGGGTTTGTTTCATGGCTCTTTATAATATTCTAGGTAGTCATTTTTGTTGGTTGCTGAGAAATAAGAAAAAGAGGCTGTTTCAGGTATTAACACTTTTGTTCTGACACATAGTCTTTGTTTCAATCAGTCAATCATCTGCAGTATTAAAAGTGATCGACTTGCTTTCAATTTAACAAAGAGTTTCTGAGAAGTGATTTCTCTTTTTATAGTACCAATGGTATCTCATGTTCAAATATCACTCTATTCTTGCCAGAACAAAAGCCTTCTGGCTTGTTAGTAATTCAACATAAGCGTGCCAAGCAACATCATTGCCTAAAATATTTTTCAAGATGAGCACATATATCTATACCTAAAGAACTTTTCTAGAAATCTCTGAGTATATCACAAGCCAAGAAATAGAGTATTGTGCTACCAAGAGTATTAGTTAGTATAAACTAATTAGGAGACATTACTACATTTGTATTTAGGATTTTGACTTCCACAAAATGAAGTTAAAATAGGAATGGAAATTATAAAATAACTCAATGAAACGCATCTTTAAAAATATAGTATAATGATACATGGCAAAAGTGGGATATGAGAAAATATTGCAAGATTATAAAAACACATTTTAGACAAATTAATAACAATGTTGTCAATGATGTTGTTTTATTCTGCCTCAGTCAGAATCCCAGATGGCATATTCAAATCAGGGAAATTTGAGGATGGTTTCATAAAGGAATATTTAGGACTGTATGGCCAAGCAATAGAGAAACCATAAAGGACAGTGGAGAACTCTGAGCCTAATAGTAAAGTAGCATTTATCCCTCCTAGACTCCAAGGAGAGAAGAGAATTAGCAGTTACCAAAAGCTGGAATGAGAGAGCCAGCTGCGTAGAGAGGACTGCCTTGAGAGAACCTGTCACCTTCAGTAGAGGAACCCAGCCTAGCAGAAGGTGCTGTGCAGAAATGAAGCTGGGGGCATATACAGCCCAAACTCACTCTGCTCCTTCTCATTGATCTCTTACTAGAGTTTTCCATAAACTGAACCCAGTTGGTCACCAGAAGGCAAAGTAGTCCATTGAATGCCATACAGGTCAGCCTCTCTGGGCTATTTGCCAGTTGGAAAATGGTGGAAACCATCTGGAGAGGCAAATAGAACTTACCAGCAGGGCTACTAATATTAAACATTATATGCTCTGTGAATAAACCACACAGAGAATTTTAACTTAAATAATCTATGAAGCAAGAAATTAAGTCAATATCATCATAAGCCTCAAAGTTAAGAAATCATCTTATAGGATTTCTTGTTATTAGACATTTTCAGATATAAGTAAAATGCAATTTTGTGATTCATGTTGCTTAATCAATATAAACATCCAGAAAAAACAGACTGGGGATCACTCCAACAATAGAACATATTTTGGCCCAGATGTTCTGTTGTTCATTTCATTTACCCCCCCTTTCATTCTCATTGCTGTTATTATTCAACTTCTAAGATACACCACCATTTACACTCAGTGCTTCTAATACAATCATTTACCCATCCGTTTGTCTGTTTACCCATACATTTATCCATTGGTTCATTTATTTGTGTGTTCACTATCAAATATTTAATGGAGTTAGTTCTGTGCTATAGCTGCTCAAACTCTTTGGTGCCCATATCTACAACCCTTCTAACACATTAGACGTCAGTGATCAAATCTTAGCCCTTTTAAACATTTGAAACTTTTCAAAACTGAAATCTCAAGATTTGAAATTACTGCGTTTTTTAAAATTTCAGAATATTATCGGAGTACACATGATTTGGTTACACAGTTTGTTTTTGTACAGTGTAAGTCAAAATTGCAAGTTTGCCCTTCACCCAGATAGTGTGCATTGTACCTGTTAGGTGTGAATTTACCCATCCCCTCCTCTCCTCTCCCACCTACTTGATTTCCATTGAGTTTTCCTTCCATATGTGCATGTAAGTGTTGATCGATTAGTTCCAATTTAGTATTCAGTATGTGTGTTTTTTGTTATTCCATTCTTGTGATATTTCACTATTTCTAAACATGACCTACCACCCATCAGTCTTTCATATTCTCTTTTAAAATATATTTGATTTTACTTCTCATCATGATTGCTTAGCCATCTTCCTCTACCTGCTGAACATGGTGATCAATGATCTCAAGAAAACACTTTCTGCTACTGTAATATGTCTGCTTTGACGACTACTCCTTGAAGCCTCCTTTAAAGTTCTTAACTTACAGTGTACTCCTCCATATGACCACTTCCCGATTGCCCAGTTTTCCTTGGAAAAGTCATGAAAATGCACATGTTGGATGAACAGGAATTCAGGATTTCAACTAGATTTTAATGTTCTGAAGGTTTCTTAAATTCATCTCTCCTTAATTTTCCATAAATTTCCTTAATATTAAATATTAGGCTAAAATTATCAGTCTTCTCAAATCTATAGTCTTACCTACCATTCTTTCCATTACAGAGTAGGTATTAATGACTTTTATGTGCTGTACCTGTTTTATTTCCTGGAACTCCCATCCCCTGGCCCAGTCCTTCCTCTAGGGTTGATAATCCTGTCTATTAACTGTGCTCTGATTTTAATTCCTTACCTACCTACCTATCTAACATATGTCATAACTCAAATGCTTTATTGCTTAGTCAACCTCTCACTTGATGCTATCCACCCAAGCTCTTGCAGTTACTTTCTTCACTGAAGTAATTATCTATGGATCTAGGCAAAGTAAATTGAAAATATTCTGGAAAAGTTTCACAATTCTAGATGACATAAAGATCATTCATAATTTCTGGAAGGAAGTCAAAATATCAACATTAACAGGAATTTGGAAGAAGTCGATTCCACCCTCATGAATGCCTTTGAGGGGTTGAAGACTTCAGTTGAGAAAGTAACTGCAGATGTGGTGGAAATAGGAAGAGAACTAGGATTAGAAGTGGAGCCTGAAGATGTGACTGAATTGCTGTAATCTCATGATCAAACTTGAATGAATGAGGAGTTGCTTCTTATGGATAAACAAAGAAATTGGTTTCTTGAGATGGAGTCTACTCCTGGTGAAGATTGTGTGAACGTCGTTGAAATGATTACAAAAGATTTAGAATATAACATAACCTTAGTTGATAAAGTAGTGGCAGGATTTGAGAGGATTGAGAAAATCTCCAATTTTGAAAGAAGTTCTGCTGTGGGTAAAATGCTGGGAAACAGCACCATGTGCTATGGAGAAATCTTTTGTGAATGGAAAGGTCGATCTATATGGTAAACTTTGTTGTCTTATTTTAAGAAATTACTACAGCCACCCCAACCTTCAGCAACCACCACCCTGACTAGTCAGTAGCCATTAACAGAGAGGCAAGACCCTCCACCAGCAAAAAGATCATGACTCACTGAAGGTTCAGATGCTTGTTAGCATTTTTTGGCAATACGGTGTTTTTAAATTAAAGTATGTACAGTGTTATTTTGGATGTGACACTATTGCACACTTAATAGACTACAGTATAGTATAAACGTAATTTCCATATGCACTTGGAAACCAAAAATTCATGTGATTCACCTTATTGGAGTGGTCTGGAACTAAGCCTGCAATATCTCTGAGGTATGCATATACTCCCTGTTAAGGTCAGCTTCACCCACACTCAAGAAATCCCAAGTCCTAACAATTTTTTAAAATATTATGCACTTTTCTCCCTCTCACTGCTCCTGTGTAATTATTCTATTTTAACATATCCCCATAGTGTTATGGTATCGGTTTCAACCTCTTCCCACGCATCCCTGAAAGCCATCCCTCTATTTTCGTGGTAGGAATATTTCTAATTCAAAACTCTGATCATATTATTCACAATTGTCTATAATAATACAGAAATGCTATAGCATAATGCTCATGGTAGTGGATGATCTAGTCCTTGCTTTATATTCTGACCTTCCAGACTTCTCGAAGGCCTCTCACCCATACTGAGAAACTTCTACTTTTTAACAACTAATATTGTTTTTTTCTGTCAAAAAGCATCACAACTTTCAGGAATTTCCTCCTCTGCTTCTCTCCATGTCTGCTATGAAGTACACACTCATTCTTCAGGACATGATCAAATCACCATCTATTTATTCTGTAAAACCCTCTCTTAGCTTTTCACCTTAGTCCAAAGAGTTGCTTCACCTCTGGTTACCCATACTGTCTTGCAGATGCTTCCATTGCAATGAGAAATTTATTTAAGTTTCTGCCTTTCTTGCTAATTGTGAACACAATTTGAGAACATGAAATACATTTATCATTATATCCATAGCACCTACCATACGCCCAGAAGATAAATGTTCATGTGTATGTGTTAAATGAGTTAGAGACATTTGTCAACCTCACCTCTTACCTGATAGAGATCTGTTTCCTCCTCTGTCTTTCCTGCCTCAAAATCTCTTTAGATAAATATACAGAGCTCCTTATTCTTAGACTGAAATTCAGTCTTTACTTGGAATCTGGCCCAGACACTGTGCTCCCACGTTCTCCTACTTGCTCCTTTAATGTTCAGACTCTTTCTACTGCTTGCTTCTCCTCTACTGACCACACCAGCATGCTTGATAACTGCATTCCCACAGCTCTCCTTAACTATACTTCCCCATCAAATTAGATAAATTTTTTGCCTTTTAATTCACTGTTAAAATTTTTGAAGTTATTTTCTGCATTTGCATTCATTTCTTCACCATCTGTGTATTCCCTAATCTGGGTATATATGTTCATTAAACATATATTTTAGAGCCCTCATCCTACATAACCTTTTTAGCATTTGCTGTTATGAAAAAACACATAAATTTTTACTAAAAACTCCTACCTCCTTAGTCCAAAGACTTGAAATACATCTAATCATTTTTTTTCTATCTAATTTAGCAGCTTTCTTCTCGAGATGTAGAAATGTGGATCATTACAAAGGCTTGCTGCCTCATTTTCTACATTTTATAAGAATATCTCTTATCACTCTTTGGCTTAAAACTTGCCAATGGCTTCTTATTGAAGTGAAAATCAATTCTGAAACTCTTATTATAGACTACGAAACTCTAGATGACTTTGATCCTGCTTCAATAAATCTTGGACTTTGTAAGGTACCACGCTTAGTTCCTCCTGGCATTAAGCTCTACCCTTCTCCCTGTAATTAACACCCACAACACACTACTTTCTTAGGAGCTTTTTATCTAACTATTCACTCCTCCTACGT
>NW_012148808.1:1150875-1152138 GCF_000956105.1 Propithecus coquereli | reverse complement strand
TTGGTTAAAATATATTTTTAGAGATATGGAGGAAGCTACCAGATGAAAGAGCTGAAAATGTTATTTTAATTGCCTCTAGAGTGAGCCTGAGATGTGGGAAACTACCATTTCCTAGGCTAGTTTTTAAAGCTTTCTGGTACCACCTGACATTTAAAAAAATGTACATGTATGGTTTGATTGAATTTTTTTTAATTTAAATAAAGAAATGTGAACAAGCATAAGGATTATAAATTAATAAAAGGAATTTTGGCCATAAGCTATGGGTAGTATTGCAGCCAATATAAGCTAAGGAAGTGCCCTATTTACAAAGTGCTTCTTTTGTTACATCCAGAATCAAAAGGGCAAAGCAAAATTTCTCAATAGTGGGACAGAGAGGTAGAGTGGTCAATGTGGGCCCTCTTGCTCATTTTCCAAAGAAAGTCAAAAAATTGTAAGCCATGACAAAGGATTTTGCTATTAACCCACCATGGCCAGAACTTCCCAGAAGTGACTCAAAATGCTGCCCACACTTGACAAAAGCACTGAAATACTCATTCTTTTGAGTATCTTAGATCTCCAAGACTAAACTGAGATAAAAATAAATAGACTTATAGTCACTACAGTCTGAATACCAGTCCTGCTGCAAACCAAACTTTATATTGTAACATTTGCAGTTTCTTTTAATAAGTAATTTGGAGGGGGGCGGGGTGTTTGTGTGTGTGTGTAACTAGTCTATAACAGTTATTCATAGAAGGATTCAAATGTCACTAGCCTATAATTAAATAAATGAATTTTTAAGAGTATAATACAAAGTTGGAATGATTAAAGGGTTAATGAGAAGATATATATATAGCATTTATTAAAAATATTGGGGTAAGATACTACTTATTAAACAGTAAAAAAAATTAAATAATAATTCTAGATACAAATTGAGGATAGTAGAAATGAGAAATTTATTAATTCATAAACAAATGAGAAAGCGACAGAATAAAAACAGGTAAGGTTTTTATTTCTAAAAATTATCAAAATCTTTCATAGATTCAGAACATATACCCACAGTACCAAATATAAACATCTTCTCTCTAAAATGAAAGAAGAAAAAGAATATTATATCACCAACAGTACATAGGATTTGAATAGTGAGATGATTTCCCTGTCAAGAAATTATCAGAATTACTTTACATGTTTAGAAGGTTTTTCACATTATTATACTTTAGCAGTATTATATAGCAAAATAATGCAATACCATGTTAGTATTATTTTTGAGGTAAAAGTTTTAAAAAT
>NW_012148808.1:1148596-1150410 GCF_000956105.1 Propithecus coquereli | reverse complement strand
CTGTACAGCCCAATGGGCTGAGCATAGACTCTCGATGGGGACTATCTGGATTCAAATCCTGCCTCCACCATTTGTAAATGTATCCTGATGAGCAGGCTACACAGCTTTTCTTTGTAAATCAGGTATAATATGTAAAAATTAAATATATATAAATGGCTTACAACCATGCACATAGTAAGAGCCCTATAAAGATTAGCTATAACATCTCCAAACAACATAAATTAGATCACGTCGCTCTTCTCTCATAGCCCTCCACGGGCTTCCTGTAATCCTGAGAATTAAAAATCCACACTGCTCACCACAGCCTCTGAGGCTCAGCATAAATTGGTTCCCACTAGATCCTCCCTCGTCACCGCTTGCTACTTGGCGTTCTTTCACCTCCTCTAATATGCCACGTTTTGTTTTGTTTTGTTCTACTTTAGTGTCATGCCCCTGTGGTTGCCTCTCTGTGGAAAGCTGCTTCTCCATTCTTTGCATGGCACCTTCTACCAAGGCTCAGAAAACTTTTTCTGTAAAGGCACAGAGAGTAAAGATTTTCAAAATTTTAGGCCATATGATCACTGTTGCGGCTACTCAACTGTGCTGGTGCAGTGCAAAGTAGCCATAAACATACATAAACGACGGGTGTGACTGTGTTCTAAACAAAATTTTAATTACAAAGACAAGTAGTGGGCAGGACTTGGCCAACGGGCTGTATGTAATTTGCCTTACCACTGCAATCTATTCCTTCACTGCCTGATTTTAATGATATCTCTCAGAGAGAGCTTTACTGACTCTCCTATTATTCTGGATCTCACTCTTGTGATTGTTTTTTATAGCACTTATCACATGTAATAAATAATCATTTAATTTATTATCTTATTTACTACTCTTTGTGAGACCCCTCCACACACCGTGAGCTATAAGCATTTAGCATAATGACTGTTGCTCAGAAGGGACTCAATAAATACTTTTTGAATGGATAAATATCATTTTATCTGACTTTGAAAAACAGGAGAAACAAACCAGTAGAACATTGCTGAAAGAGTTACACAGATTGTCAATTGCAGGAATGTATCCTTTATAAAGAATCTTTGAATTAAGTTCTATTGAGAATGTAGAAAATTCTCTTGCAGTCCGGAGCTCATGGGATCCAGCAATGTTGATAGCCCTTATGTTTCTGCTGCCTGGGAATTGCCTTGGGATTAGAGACAAGCATGACCTCATTTTTGTTGAATATGTATGTTATGAGAATTAAAACTGAACAGGCCATCTGAGGGATAGAGTCTTCCTCTAGCATTATTCATTTCACAGTATATACATAAGGGATATTCATTTCATGGAGAAAATTAAGAAGTCACAGCAATCAGAGCATGCTCCATTTTAAAAAGTTCATAGTATGCTTTAGGGCTAAATATTCACAGCATGCATTTTAAAGATGCAATTAGGGGCAATGATGCACAAAATTGCATGTGCAATGAAAATATTATTTTTAGAAATGCAACCGAAACATCTAAAGGAGCTAAAAATAAAAGATTGTACTACTCAGGTAAGAACCTGAAGCAATGTAATAAGCTCTGTACACAGCAGAAGTTACCATTACATTGGAGAAAGCTGTCTTCAGTGAAGCCCTTCAGATGTCCCAAATTTAATAGCCTTTGACCTAGGGGTATAGCTCTCATATCCAGGAGAGTCAAGATGACATTGTCAAATAATGTTTAGATGCCAATTTTCATAATTAAACACACCTGTTAAATCTCTGATGTTATATTTTATATTCTTTGGTAAAATTATTTCAAAATGTCCAGATCACTTTTTTAAGACACAATCATTTG
>NW_012148808.1:1135856-1137146 GCF_000956105.1 Propithecus coquereli | reverse complement strand
CATATTCCTATTATCGGTCCTGGGTAGTTAATTATTAATAAAGTTTTGTACATTATTTTTTGCATCATAAGTGGAATGCTTTAAATGGATATTTTTATAGGTCCGTAGACTCAAATTATTTTTGCATAGTCTAGGAAAAAATTAATCTTTAAAATATCTGAAATAGTCTACTAATTTGTGTGTTTGTTTGTTTAATAGTGATTATAAGGTACCAGACCAGTTCTCAAATTCTTCAAAATATTAATTCATTTCATTCTCCTAACATATCTATAAGAAGGGAACATTATTGTTCCTTTTTAGAAGTAAGAAAACCAAGACACAGACAGGTTAAGCATCCTGCCAAAGGCCACACAAATAGTCAGTGGAGATGATGCAATGAAAACTCAGGCAGTCTGGCTCTAGGCTCCGCAATCTTAGCCCTTCTCCAATGTTCTTCCTTAATACCATAAGATGTTTATTCATATTAGGTATATTTATTCACATCAGTTAACATTAAACTTAGAAAAATCTTTGTAAGTAAATTTGCTCAGAAATCTAGAGCTAGAAAGCATATCTAAGGGGATACTTTACTAGCTCATATCCATAAGTAAGAAAAAAGGTAACATTCTAATGGGGAAAATTTCATGCTTATTTTATGAAAGTGGGTCCTCTACATTTAATGATAATTTGATGCTTAAAATGTATTTTCTAATCTCAGATTGTTGGCAACATTTCTATAATTCATTTTTACTTATTAATTTTTTACTATTGGACTCTACTTCTGTAAGTAAATTCTCTTGAGATGCTACTTCAGGCAAAGTTAAAGTTGGACATATTTACAGCATCTGGAAAACAGCTTATTTGTTTACTTTATTAAATGACTAAAAAGGATGCTTACCAAAAAATAAGAGCAAATCACACATTATCATTACTAAACATAAAGCCAATGGGAATGAAACAAAACAGATGTATATGAAACATATTTTTAATTAAGAAATTAAGCATTGGTTACTGACTAGTCCTGCATATCAAACAAAAACAGGTATTGGCTGAGCCCTGTCTGTGGATGAGCTCTGTGATGGTTACTGGAATATCAGCTTTCGGTTAGTCCATAGTACAGCAGAGTAGAGAGAAGTACGAAGATGGCAATACCAGCAAGAAAAATGGTGATGCACCTAATAGAAATTGTGACTTTAAGAAGGGTAGTTTCTTTCAATTGGTTTTGGATGAGTCGAATTTGAACTAGGTCATAAAATTGGAAAATTGCAGAAGATTTTAAGAGATAGGGGACTACAGCTCAAGCGAGGCTTC
>NW_012148808.1:1122147-1125251 GCF_000956105.1 Propithecus coquereli | reverse complement strand
TCTGTATCCTGAAAAATTATTTTTCAAAAGTGAAAGAAAAATGAAGATTTTTTTTCAAGGAAACAAAAATTGAGAGAATTTGTGCCAGAAAATACTTTGAAATTACTTAAATTAGTTGTAAATTAATTACATTGCAAATTCTAGGGTAACCAATAAAAAAGTAAAAACAACAGAAAAGGATAATTTGTATACTAAGAAAGGAAGATAACGGAATCATATAAAATGCTCAGTTAAAACCACAAAAGGCAGAAAAATGGTAAGAGACAAAAATAGGAACAAAGAATAAAGTTAACAAACAGAAAACAGTAACAAATGTGGTAGCTATTAATTCAACTATCTCAATAATCACTTTAATTGTCAATAGTCTAAATACGCCAGTAAAAGACAGAGATTGTCAGAGTGGATCAAAAATAAGACCTAACTACAAGTTGTCCAAAAGTAACCCACTTTAAATATGAAGACACATACAGATTAAAAATTAAAAGGATGGTGAGAGATATTTCATGCTAACACTAATCAAATGAAAGCTAGAGTCAAATATTAATTTCAGACAGAGCAGACTTCATAGCAAGGAAAGTTAATAAACTGTGGTAGATCCAAACAATGAAATATTATTCAGTACTAAAAAGATGTGAGCTATCGAGTAATGAAAAGACATGGAGGAAGCTTAAATGAATATTACTAAATGAAAGAAGCCAATCTGTAAAAGCCACATTATTATATAATTGCAACTGCATGATGTTGTGAAAAAGGCAAAACTATGGAGACAGTAAAAAGACTAGTGGTTTCCAGGAGATAAGGGGGAGGGAAGGATGAATAGGCAGAGCACAGAGAATTTTTAGAGCACTGGAACTATTTTATATGGTACTCCCTCTATCTCTTCCTCCCTCCTTTCCTCCCTATCTCTCTGTCTCTCAGTATCTGTCTCAAAAGCATAAAATTATCTGCATTGGTTATGATGTATATGGCTGCTGATCATGTTTTGTCTACCTAATCCTGGCATACATAAATACTAAGCAATGTGTACAGCTTATCCACAGAATTGACTTAAAAGACTGTTGACGGTCATGACTACCAAAACAAATTGTTTTAGCAATGCTAAGATTGGATGGGACTAGTGCAAATGTTGCAGACTAGCAACAGATTGGAAACTATGGTATTTTTCTTAAAAAAAAAAAAATCGTAGAAGAAAGATATATAATTGAGTTTTACCCGGAACATCTTCATTTTCTTACGGACATAAAAGTTTTTTAAAAGAGTAAAAATTGGTGGTTGGAGTCTAAGCTCTTATAAGAACCAGAGCCTTTGAACTGACTGCTATAGTAAGACACCCCTAATAAGTCCAACGGAGTCAATTGGCTATCAGAAAATTCAATTCATCCACATATACAAGAGACTTACAACTTGAGGAAAGGCTTTAGCTAATGACTAAAGTGGTAAAATAGGAAATGAAAATGATTTCTTAATTTCTTCTCTGTATTTATTTGGGTCAATCCTTTATAAATAAAGAATTTTGTGCTTGCCAGCTATTGCACATATGCACATGTACACACACACACACACACACACACACTTTCTCTTCCACTACCAACTAATCTCCCTTCCTGATAATTCTTCCTCCCTCAGATTCCACTACGATGGGCCTTCTTATTTCCTACCTTCCTGATCTCTCCTTCTCAATCTCCTTTTTATCATATCAATGCCAAAATGTTTCTTATCTTTACTCTAACTTGATGATATCAAATGATGATACCATTACCTCTTTGCAGTTAGCTCTTCAACTTCTTTGTCCAGCTCTTATTTCTTCTGTATTTGTAAACAGATGCTGATTATTTCTACACAGATATCTCATTTGCACCACAAAATCAAAACATACATACTGATTTCACCACTCTCCCACTGTTAAATTTCTCTTCCTTCTGGGTTTTCTGTTTTGGTTTCTGTCTCTTCCATTATGCAGGTCACTCAGACTTGACAACTTTGCTGTTTGCCCTTGAGATCTCACCTAACCTTGACCCACAATATACTCATTGCCAATTACTATCCCTCCTAGTTCAGAAAGTCTTTCTGATTTATTGCTTCCACTTTTTTTCTATTGTCCCCATCCTTAATTTGATCCTTACTTCTACCCACCTGAACTATTGTTATAACTTTTTTAAACAACTTCTTATACTTCCTAATTCAAGCTATCTGTACATTTCTGAGAGCTCAGTATTCCTGAAGAGCAATTCTAATTTTGCTACTTCTCTGCTCATAAATGTTTAACATCCCTGGCTGCAGAATGAATTTCAATTTCTTTATTCTGGCATGCCAGCCATCTTTGATTCTCGTACCTCTCTTTTTAACTCTGTTTCCTATTGCTCCCCTTCACATGGTCTGTACTCTTGGCCAAATGAACGTCAGGCTTTTCTCAATGTACTTCCCAGGCTGTTCCATTGCTCCTCTTGCTCATGCTTTGCCTCTTTCTCCTGTATAATAGGCTCATTATTCACTGAATGAAAAAATCAATTAGTTAATTGACTAATGTCTCCATTTAGAGTAAAAACTCAATGAATTAAGGGTTTACATCTGAGGCATCTCAAATCCTCTCCCATACTTTGATCAAAGTTGATTTGAAATATTTTTAAAATTGAGTGTCTGTTTCCTTATCTCAGTTAAGATGTTAAAATCTTCCTGCTGTTTAACAATGATACTCTTGTTAGTTTATAGGATTTTATTTTTCCTTTGCTTGTAAATTATTTATCTTCTTTACAGTTCTTCCACAGGATAGATAGGACAGATTTTTCTCCCATGACCACCATCTTGCAGTATATTCTGCCTCTAGGATCTTGGTCCAAACTTTCCTGTTCTATCACCATCCAAGCCTCGAACTGTTCCTATTGTAAAGCTATCATCTGGGTGATATTTGTTCTTTTCCTACCATATTCCCTTTCTTGTACACCATATTTCAAATGTCTGTTAGACAAGGATTGTTTTTATTATAGCCACGTGGAGAAGAATCGAACAGGTCCCTTATCTCTCACCACTCACAAAAATTAATTCGAGATGGATAAAAGACTTAAATATAAGACATGAAACCATAAAAGTTCTAGATGAAAATTTGG
>NW_012148808.1:1119640-1121323 GCF_000956105.1 Propithecus coquereli | reverse complement strand
ACTCAAATACATACAATGGAATACTATTCAGCCTTAAAAAAAGAATGAAATAATGTCTTTTGCACCAACTTGGATGGAATTGGAAGCCATTATCCTAAGTGAAGTATCTCGGGGATTAAAAATCAAATACAGCATGTTCTCATTTATAAATGGGAGATAAAATATGGGTACACATGGTCATACGGAATGGAATGACAGACATTAAGGACTACAAAGATAGGAGGGTAGGAGGTAGGTGAGAGATTAAAAATTACCTATTGGGTACAATGTACTCTATTCAGGTGATGGGTACACTAAAATCCCAGCCCCCACTGCTGTACAATATATCCACATAACAAAACTGCACTTTTACTCCCTAAATGTATTGAAATTTTAAAAAGAATAAAATAACTGATAAAATAAATGATGTGGTGGGTGGGAGAATAGGAAACATAGGAGGAGATTTGGATGTCTATTCCAAGATTATTACTTGAACAACTTGGTAGATAGAAATTCTAAAATTAAATACAAAACAAAGTATAAGAGACATGTTTATTCATTTATCAAACATTTTTTATCTACCAAAAATGTGCTATTTTCTGGAGACACACAAAACAATTAGGCCATGCTGCCTGCATTTAAAGAACTCAAAGCTGTCATACAGTGAGTCATACAGGAAAAACTTATTGTACAGTTGAATAAGATTTGTAATAAAGTATATATTTGTGTTGATAACATGAAAGGTGTTATAAATTCTATTTTGAAAAACAGGATCAAATTTCAAAGACAAAAATAAAAAACTTGGATATATTGAGTTTAGGTTACCTCTGTTTTTTCCAAGTAGATCTGTCTAGCAGACAGCTAGGTATATAAAATCAGAGTCTGTCTGTGTTAAAGATAAAAAGTTGAGAGTTTTCAGAAACCAGAAAGTAGCTAAAGTTTTACGAACAAATGAGATCACTCAGGAGAAAATTCTAAACTAGAGAACAAGGTATAGGAATAGACTAGAGAAAGTTTGGTAGCTATTATGACATGTCAAGTACAGGGCAAGATATTAATAGTTCTTTGTGTCTTTCTTGTCCTAGCTTTATTTTTACTACATAGAAGATATTGTTGGTGTGCTAAATGATGTTTCATATGTTTTAGTTTGTAAGAGGAAGGAGGTAGGGTCATATCTTTAGGGAGTCAGATTTTTGACAGGGTCAAATGGCAAATCATGATGATCAACCATTTGGTGACAGAGAAATCAAGGGATGAACAAGAGCATTGCTAGATTGGACATGACAGTGAATGATGAGAAAGTGTTTTTAACACATTGTTTCCTTGTGCATTGCTTTGGTCAGATGTAGAGTAGTTCTCTTCATGCTTCAAATGGAGGAATGAAGTGGCTATGGTCCAAAGGAAAAATGTTAGTTCTGTTCTTATTTTTGCAAGTGTTTTTCCATGGGGGAAAAAAAGGAGATGTAGCAAAAACAGCTGCAGTGCTAACAGAACCAACAGTGTAATTTTTGTCAGGCACTTAACAAATGGATCAATGTTTATGAATTAATAGAAATGTGAACATCTAATATGGGGAAATTATCCACGTAAAATTAATCATTTAGTCCACAAGACTTAGGTCATCTAAATCTAAAATAATTTTTTAAATTCTAAAATAAGCAAAAATGTATAATGTAAAAAAGTTTAGTGTAATTTATATGTACT
>NW_012148808.1:1117311-1119590 GCF_000956105.1 Propithecus coquereli | reverse complement strand
AGGCTAATGATCACTGTTTAGGGAGATAGCTACTTCATATTCCAATCTGGAAAAACACAAAAATACAGTTTATTGCTCACACACATAAAAAGGCCAATGCAAAGCCTCTACTGAATGCAACAGCAGTAATATACAGAGGAAGGACTCTGAAGTTCCAGGGTCTAGGTTGACATTTCCATCTGTGTGACCATGCCCAAGTTGCTTAGACTTTCCATGCCCTTGATTCCTCATTTGTAAAAGGAAGTGATTATAGAGTTGTATTTAAGGTTAAAATAGACTATCCATGTAAATGTAATATTTAGCACAGTACTTACACCAAGTGAGATTTTAAGACATGACATTATTATTGTTAGAATAATACAAAAGGAATATTATGGGGATGATGGAATTCAATAGACAGGATCTTCAAGGCTATAGGCTTAGCAAAGAGGACAGATCAGGTGGAAAGTGGGAAACAGGGCTGTCAGGGATAGAGCCTCTAAGTGGCAATCATTCTATAACCTTTTCAGAGTCAAGCAGCATGGTTAAGAGCCTCAATTTTAGAATTAATAAGCAGCAGAGTCAATCGTTGGAGGCAGATATTTCTAACTATGCAACATTCAGAAATTTGGTTTCCTTTTAAAAAGATTTAAAGATCTCATTTATCTTCTCAAAAAAAAAAAAAAAACAGTGGACTTTTGGTTGCCAGTCCAGCATGTAAGGAGCTTAGAAGTCACCATTCTGCCACAGCAACACATAAACAAGCCAAACAAACTTAAAAATCAACAACTTTTTAAGCTCCATCAGAGAAGTGAGGTCACAGGGCAAGAAACAGCCCCAAAATGTTGGAGAAACAGTCAATCAGGTAAATACAGAGAATCACAATTTATTACAATAGAAATTTCTGTGGGAACCAGTGCCAGGGTATGAAAACCTGAACTATAATTGACAAATTGCTAAAGGGAAGTGTAGACAAGTCTGAGAAAACAACAGGAGGACATGGTTGTGAGTGGTCTTTATAATTTTGTGAGTTTTATCTCCAGAAACTCTGTTAGGTCCTGATGATGAATATCAGACAAAAATCCCCTCATTCTTCTAGCAAGGGGACAGGAAAAGGAATCATTTCAAAATATGACAGAGCATTTTGTTCTTCTTAGCAAGGCCCACCCTGAGGGGAAATTATTTTACCACAGCCTAACCTACCTAGGAGAAAGAAAATACATAACTCCAGCCTGCTCCAACCATCTTGTCCCACCTAACAGTGGGGAAGGGGAACTAAGAAGTACTAGTGAGTTCCTAGCCCAGGAATGGAGGATAACCAAAAGAACTATAGAACTCTTCCCCTCACCCAACAACTTACCACCATATTACTAACAGCCTATTTACAGCACTTCCTTTTACCCAGTACATCATGGCTCCTTTCAACAAAAAAATTACAAGGGATACTAAAAGTCAAAAAAATGTAGGTTGAGGAGACTGTACAAACTTCAGAACCAGAGTCAAATATAAAAGGAATGTTGGAATTATAAGGTCAGAAATTTCTAAAAATTATGATTAATAGGCTAAGGGCTTTAATGGAAAGAGTAGACAACATATAGGAACAGATATTAATGTAAGCAGAGAGATGGAAATTCTAAGAAGGGAGCCAAAAGAAATACTAGAGATCAAAAATATTGTAAGAGAAATGAAAAATGCCTTTGTGGGCTCATTAGTGGATTGAACATTGCTGAGTAAAGAATCTCTGAGCTTGAGGATATGTGAATAGAAAATTCCAAAACTGAAAAGAAAACAGAAAAAAAACTAAAAGAAAAAAATCCAGAATATATAAAAACTGTGAAACAGTTACAAAAGGTGTAATGGTCATACCAGAAGAAAAGAAAAGAGAGAAAGGAACAGAAGAAATATGTGAAGCAATAATGGCTGCAAATGTCCTCAAATTAAAGTCAGACCCAAACACCACAGATCTAGGAAGGCTGGAGAACATGAAGCAGGATGAATGCCAAAAAAACTACACAAAGGCACATCATATTTAAACTGCAGAAATAAAAAACAGAAAAAAATCCTACGAGAAGCCAAAGGAAAAAACACCTTACCTATAGTGGAGCCAATAATTGCATTTGACTTCTCCTCAAAAACCACGTAAGCCAAGACATAGTGGAGTGAAATGTTTAAAGTGTTGAGAAAGAAAATTCAACATGCTATAATTCTGTATCCTGAAAAATTATTTTTCAAAAGTGAAAGAAAAATGAAGATTTTTTTTCAAGGAAACAAAAATTGAGAGAATTTGTGCCAGAAAATAC
>NW_012148808.1:1103523-1106951 GCF_000956105.1 Propithecus coquereli | reverse complement strand
AAGATAGAAAACAATGCATTGACTAAATGAGTTGTGGATTCAATGCTGTAAGGAGTTCAAATTTGGAAGAATATTCAAGTGCACCTTGAATTAAGAGAGGATTTTTATACCTAGGATTTTGAGGAAGCATATTCCAGACAGAAAAAACAGTGTGAGCAACAGAAGAAAGTGTGGTTCAACCTTATCAGTAAATATGTATGTGTGGAAGGGTTGAAAAAAGGACCGTGGAGGGCCTGGTTTACTTGATAATTATTCGGTATTCACTGAAGGCTTTTGACCAAAGATCTTAGATGATTACAACTGAATGAAATTGACATGACAGCAATGACAGATAATAGACACTCTACGAAGGGAGGCCAGTTAGAAAGAAGCTGTTGCAACAGCTGAGTTGAAATGTAGTGAGAACTTAAATAAGAGTAGTGGTAGCAGAAGGAAGGATGCTAGGTTTGTTCTAAAAAAGATGTGTCAGGAACTAGCAACTAGTTTGAAAAGAGATGGGTGGATAATGATGCTGAGTTTCTAGGCTGGGAAGAGCAAGCGCTATGAGTAAGAAACTGGAGGAGGAACAGATTTAGAAAAGGCAGAGATGATTAGATGACCCAAGACAGAGTCTTGCAAACTATGTGCATTATGGAATGTTTGCGAGAACAGTCTGCAAGAAAAAGTTATCAGGTAGGTAAGAAGACAGCCAAAGTACAGTACAGTGTCATGAAAGGCAAGGAAAGAGAAAGTTTTTAATAAAAATGAGTATTTAGTGTTGCAGAGATTTCTAGGCATGCAAGCACTGATGAAGGATTTGCTAACGAGGCCTTAATAACTTTTGACAAAAACAGATTCAATAAAATACAGAACCAGGTAGGTAAAGTTTAAGGAGTTAAAGATTATGTGCAAAAGGCCAAGATAGGTAAAATGTGATGCCATATAACTTAAATCAAGCAGTTTGTTAATAGATAAGTGGTATTATTCATACTTGACAAGAAACCCTAAGTTATAGACATAAACGAGATGTCAAAAATAAACTTTCTCTGTCACACAAGGCTATAATGATGTGAACAAAATGAGGTACCATACCTAAAAGTAAGATTTAACTAGGGAATATCCTTTTTTTTTTTTAATTTCAGAATATTACAGGGGTACAAATGTTTAGGTTACGTATATTTCCTTTGCCCCGCCCAAGTCAGAGCTATAAGCGTGTCCATCCCCCAGACAAGGTGCACCACACCCATTAGGTGTGAATATACCCATCCCCTCTTACCCGCTCCCACCTGCCCAACACCCAATGGATGTTACTACCATATGTGCACATAAGTGTTGATCAATGAATACCAATTTGATGGTGAGTACATGTGCTTGTTTTTCCGTTCTCGTGATACTTCTCTTAGTAGAATGGGTTCTAGCTCCTAGGAAGTATTCTTGATATAAAAAAAGTCAGTGTTTGCAAAAAAAAAAAAAAGGAGTTTTGAGACATAATTTTGAGAAAAATGTTTTTGTAGAAAGCTATTTTGTGGACTTCACTCCTCACTCTCTCCCACTCACCACATCCCACAATGTGTGTGGGGGTAGTTTCAACTGGATCACTTGGAAAGTAACACCAAGGACCATGGACCCATATACCATATATTTATGCCTGAGAA
The DNA here is from genome assembly GCF_000956105.1 of Propithecus coquereli. Taxonomy (NCBI): domain Eukaryota; kingdom Metazoa; phylum Chordata; class Mammalia; order Primates; family Indriidae; genus Propithecus; species Propithecus coquereli. Next base: position 1,105,317 of record NW_012148808.1, on the reverse strand, counting down.
AAAGCTAAAGCAGCTTCTGTGTGTGTGTGTGTGTGTGTGTGTCCACATGCATGCGCATGTGTGTGTTTGTGTGTGTGTGTGTGTGTGTGTGTGTGTGTGTGTAGAAGGAGGATGGGTAGAGGAAGACAGAGAGAGAGACAGAGAGAGAGACTATGTTTGGGAAATAACTATACCCTCACATATAGTACGGCATGGAATGGCAGAATATGTAGGAGTCTTTACCATGGACTAGAGATAAACCTCTCAGGAAAAAGAGTTGGCCTAGAGTCATTTTATGTTCTCCCCATATGGTTCTCCTAGATGGGTAACGAAGATGACCTTCACACTCCCCTCAGTTTGACTAAACTTTAGACATGCTTCTTCCTTATTCTCAGTCCCTGACTTTCTTGGAACATTTACTCTAGAAAACTTTCAATTCTAATTTCTTTCTCTGCCCCCTTTGCGATGTAAATCTTTTTAAGAACTTTTTGTCAGTTTTACAAGCCAGGAATGTCTTTCTCAAGGACTTGGGAGCCATCCCTTTGAAATGTAATCATCAAAGAAGATAGCACCCCATCTCTCAGCCTCTGGGGGAGGGCAGGAGCCTAACTGCAATGAGTGCCTTTCTCCACATTTCAAAACTACCTCCTGATACAAAGATATAGAAAGTTTACTTTTCCTTTGGGTAAAGTCAATTAGCAAACACAGATGACCTGAGTTCTTCCTCTTACTCCAGCTCTTAAAAATCCTCCCACCCTTTATTTCAAAAGAGTTGTGGTCAAACTGAGTTCTGGCCTCTCTCCCCCATTACAATAGTCTTGAAAAAAGTCTTCCTTGACTGTTTAACCTGATCTGTGCAACTTTTGCACTAACACAGGCAAGTCATCATCAATAGCAAGAGTCTGTGTAGAACATGAGAAATCAGAATGAATAGAATCGAGGTAGAAATGACCAGCCAAAGGCAGGCAATAACTACAAGTCCTAGGAGATACAGTTCACAAAGGGTTTCCAAAGAGTTCACAAATGCTCATGAATCATAGGGTTGCCAGATTTAGCAATACAGGACACCTAGTTAAATTTAAATTTTAAATAAACAGCAATTTTTTTAGTATATCTCATGCAATGTTTGAGACATACTTAAACAAAAATGTATTTGTTGTTTATCTGAAATTCAAATTTAACTGAGAGTCCTATACAGGCATCCCTACCATGAGAGAAATAGTTTTAAACATATACCCTTCCTAGAGAGCGAGAAGCCTGCTTATAACTGTATCAACTGCCAGTTCTAACAGCTTCTCTTTACTATGTACTTTTCTTTCCTTTCCACCCCACCTTGCTTTCTCCCCATTCAAAGATGGAAGGGTCAGAAACAGCAGCTACCCTTAAGGTGGGGGGAGTGGTAAAAAGATGGAAAGAACCTAAATCCTCTTATTCTGCCCCTCGAGGAAGACGGCAGATGTCAGGCCACCTACAGGATTTGGCTGGTGGAGGGGTGTGGGGGAAATCATATCTCTGATGGAAGATTTAATTGTTAATAAATTAATTAGACTGGATATTAGTTTCTGAATAATTGTATGACTTAGAGAGACTCATACAAACTACCAAATTTTCATGCAGTAGCAGAGAAAATTTCCCTCATTGTGAGAAAGACAAAAAATAAAGATCATTTCCAATGTCTCATGTACTATGCCTTTTCAACATACCAATTATATAGATATATAATAAAAAATACTTTTCAAATCGTATGTACCTCAAAATTTTGTGAAATTAATCATTTAAAACACTAATAATTCTATAAGAATAATTGTAAAACTA
>NW_012148808.1:1088901-1102327 GCF_000956105.1 Propithecus coquereli | reverse complement strand
GTATTTGTTTAAGGAAATGTCTCTACATCCAGGGTTCTCTGCATTATTATGCAATATGCTCACAAGGGTCTCTATAACCAGAATTTATGGTCCTCTTTCTTCTCTTACTGAACATCACTAACGTGTATTACCTGCAGTATTCAAAATGTGACAATTGTTTTATCTCTTTTGAAATGAATGCACAATAGTTTTAACAATTTCTTATGTTGGAGATGTAATGTTTCAGTACTTTAATAGATTGTCTACTGTAGGCAACTTATTATTTCCCAAATGATTTATTCCTCCACTTTGAAATAGTTTGCTAAATTGATTCATCATTCTGACTCTCTAAACAGAATTTACACCTTTTCATTATTTAACTACGAGTAAAATGCCTAAAAGAAGCATTTTGGAAATCTGGGTGAAATTAGAAGTTTTGAACATTAAATTAAAACTAAGAATTTGTTATATTTTAGAAAGAAACTAAGTTGTCAGAACTAGGCTAGCATTATTTATCCCCCAGGAGCGGAAGTACCCATGTTTAAATGATGGCTTTAGAATGTCTGATTTATTTAGGTTAAAAGAGAAAGAGAGAAGAAAAGGGAAAAGAAAAACTTGTTTTATATACAAAATCTAAGTGCTGGTAGACAACCATGAAATTTGGAGGTAATAGCGCATTGCAGGGGAAACAAAACAAAAGACCCAAACATAATAATTGAAATCCACAAGCAAAGTGACTTTCTGGCTTTACAATTTTTTAAGTTGTATAGAATTGGAAGGTATTTCTTTGGGGAAAAAATGTATTTTCACCAACTAAAAACAGCTCATAGTCAAAGCAGCGGCCAACCCCTGGGAATTCTCCTGCTCTGGGCCCATGCTCCTGGCTCATGTCCACACTGCATCTCAATGTGCCATTTTTGGAGACCATAGAAATACATGCCAAGCATATATACACTCTATTTAAGTTGGTACTTTAATTTAAATCTAATAAAACTCAAGTTGATGTTAGTGCCATAGGATTATTTTTGCCTTTCTTATTCAATGACCTACCAAAACAGATTAGACTTTAGTGAGAAAACAGTGCCACCGTAATGATTATCAGTTTCTGCCCTTGTTGTCACAGCACTGGATATATGGAAGCTATTCACTCAATGGAGTTTCATAACCTGTGAATGGAGAAAATATTTTTGTCTAAAAAGTATTTTTTTTGTTCATTTGTAAGGTGGTAATTTAATCCTACACTGTTGGGAATACCTCAGCAGAATGTTTTATGGGGTTGCTACTTTCTCTCCTCTTAGAATTTGTAAACCTCATATGGGCCTCGCAACATATGAACATAAAGATTTTTGTGATTCAGTTAGGTAACCGTAGTTTAAAAGGTGTTCCTTAACTTGACTTAAGGGATAATTTTCCTTCCTTTGAAATCAGTGTATTGTGTGTAGGATGAAAGTAGTGAGGAAATTAAAACAGATGTTTCACTTCAGATTTTAAGAGCTGGTTTTGTTTGGATTGTTTTGGTTTGTTTTTGTTTTTAGTTTTGCCATTTTTTTCATTCCTGAATGTTTTAGTTCAACTCAATTCCACTTCACAAACATTTATTGAACATTTGTATTTTATGCCATCAAATATTTAAGGGACAAGGATAGAGAAATATCAGGCTGATAAGCCAATGTCAGCTTTGAATTATATTCCTAGTTCAAAACTGTACATTTATCTTGTCTCAATTTGCCTCACCAACTAATTGATGTTGAAAAGGAACAAAAGGAAGATAAAACTTGAATCCTTGTGGGGTTACAGTACAAATCCTTAGAAAGGATAGTTTAAAAAAAGAACCCTCTGTGGGAGAGAGACAGCTCTGAGAGCAGCAGTCAAGATGAAAAGAAGGCTTTTTGAATCTGCCACTGAACCAATTCAGAATTCTGGAACCCAGTCAAAGAAGCTACTAATAGGTCACAGGAGAAGGGATGAGACCACACAAAATTCTTTAGCTGCACTTTCAGAAAATGAGCTCTGTTCGGCAAACAGTATCAATCAGGAGGTTTCATCATGGGATGTATTACTATGCAGTTGGATCCATTCTGTGCTGCTTCTTTGAAAAGAAACAAGCATGCCCTGTGGAAGTAAGTGATCTTTGAGAATTAGGAGCAGACATCTGACCAAGTCCCAGGAGGCAAATTACATCAGCAACTCCAGTGGGAGGACAGGATTCAGAAGCCTTCTTGGTATTACTTAATGTTTGTATTTAAAGTAGAAAGCAAAAGAAGGACCAATCTTAGGCATTTGTTGCAAAAAGGAATTGACAGACTGAGGCCCCTCTTTGTTGCCTTTAGAGAGGGCTAAAAGAAGAAATTTCTGATACTGCTAGAGAAAACAAATTAAATCTAAAGAGTCATAACATCTGCCTTTCCCTGTAAAATGATTCCCGCCAGAATATAAAATATCTTCATTAGGTACTTATTATACTTTGTTCCAATGATGTGGAAGGCCAATGAAATCCCAATTTTTCCTGACATTATATTAGAAAGCATCTTATTTTCTTATAGGGAAAAAATTTGCTCAGATGTTTTAATCAGTTTTACAGTGTGCACCATAAAACTCTTTGAATATCTTTGTCCCTCCTTAGTAGCTCCCAATAGGGCTAGCTCCAGACGGATATGGGAAGGAGTGGGTTTGAAAGCATGGATAGATGAATTCATGCTGCCACTTATGAGGTACTTCCTTTCACTGAATCTTATCTTTTTTTATGACAGTAAAGCCAAATTTTACAAATTTTGAGTGCCTGGAAAGCACATAGCATTCTGTTAGGCACTGTGAGGAATACGAAGTTGAATAAGAGATGTTCTGTATCTCTGGGTTCTCACCATTTAATGCAGAGATATTATATATATAATTCTATGAGAAAGCTGATTGTGATAGATCTCATATTAGAAGCATAAATTAAGAACTAGGGCAGAGTAGAGAGAGATTCATTATATCAGGAATCTGTGTTTGCATCTCCTCAATAAATAGTGAACACCTCCTTATCTGGAACTGTGTTTAAAAGCTCTCTACTCCACCCCACCTCCAAAGTACCTCAATCACTCAATCAGTGCCTTACATAGCTCAATTACTTGATTGGGATAGTTCTTAAAGTTCTGTTTGTAAGTTACTGAACCTTGATGGTTGTGATGCAAAATAAGTAGATATTGAATCTTTACTTTAGGAAATTATCCTTTTTAACATTATTACACTTTTTTCCTCTGATAAGTAGAAACAAAACATAGCCTGAATCAAAGATAATTTTTTTCCTGCATCTACTTGAAAAATCAGGAGCAGAGCAGGAGTTTGCAAATTTTTCTGTAGCAACCAGAAATAAATATTTAAATATTTTTGCAAGCCATATAGTTCAACTCTGCCATTATAGCATGAAAGCATCCATGAACAATATGTAAAAGAATGGGTGTAGCTATGTTCCAATAAAACTTTATTTATACCATCAGACTACAGAAGAATTTGGTCCATGAGCCCCACAGTTTTCCAACCGTTGACTGAGAATGATGTCATTCATTAAAATTCTCTTGAAATAGAACAATTAAACTCTACATCTATGATTGAAATTTATGAAGAAATAAGTCACTGAGAGATACATCTCTGCCTCTGATGTAACCACCCCAGGAGAATGGGTCAGCCAGCAGCAAGCTTGCTGCTGGTGGACAGAGGTGGGGGCAAAAACAAACAAACAAAAAACAAGCAAATGAGCCCAGTTAAGGATCGAAACTGCTGCCATGCCCATCTCAAGAAAAGTGTAATCCAGTGGTCAAGAAAATTACCCTGGAATAGGATTACCTGGCTCTTTGGGAAAGTTACTTAACATCTCTGTGCCTCAGTTTCTGTAAACTGGAATAATAATGATAATATCCAAGATATCAAAAAAGGTGTTGCAAGGATTGAGATACTTAATGCATTTAACCTGCTTAAAACAGGCACATGGCAAGCCTGAAGTAAGTGTTAGATATTTGATTTATTCAGATAATGCTTTAATTCCTTTTCCCTCATAACTTGTCTAGGGAATTAGCGTAAAGACCCTAGGGAATTAGGGGCCCAGACTATAACATTTTTGTCTAAAAGGTGTCATTAGTGTTACATCCATTTGACAGCCATATTCACCATAGAAAATAATAGCCTATCTAAAAAATTCTGGAATCAGGAATGGGAGAGTAGTGAAAAAGACAAATAGTGCAATTTGGGGTTTTCATTCTTATCCATTTCACCCAAATAAAGAGAACCCATTCCCCCTAAGAATCATGTCTTACTAGTGGTTTTTTTTTTTTTTTTTTACTGGTTAAGCAGTGAAAACTAGCAGGCTTGGAAAAATTAAAAGAGGCTCTCTGTAAATTTCAGAAACTGGCCCAGAAGCTGATCTCTAGAAGCATGTAATTAACATGTGCTTAATAATTAATTATACATGCCAGGCTGCTGCCATGATTCTTCAGTTCTCCCCAAAGCTTCTCTGCCTGCCATCCTTCCACTCACCAAGTAGCTTACCCTAATACCGATTACTGCCGATGTCATCATCGTCGATGTCCTCAAACCATGAGTAATTGCTGCTGAGGTTGCTGCTGGGATTCCTGCTGCTACATACAAATATAAACCTTTAGGGGGATCAAGGAAAGAGGAGTTATAAAGCTACAGCAAAAGCATCTGTGTTTGATAGAGAACTCACAAGGTTTGAAAAAAATATATATGAAAATGTTTTGAAATATATAAAATACCATAAAAACATAAGGAGTTATTTCTTTTAAGATAGATGGTATAAATGCAGGTCACTATATAGAAATTTCCAAATTTGATAATCTAGGTACCTGACTTTTTTTTAATTTATTTTTTAATTTCAGAATATTACAGGGGTACAAACACTTTGGTTACATATATTGCCTTTGCACTGCCTAAGTCAGAGCTACAAGCACGCCACCCCCAGACGCTGCATACCATACCCATTAGGTGTGAATTTACCCGTGTCCACCACCACCCTCTAGCTGCCTGACATCAGATGAATGTTACCTCCATATGTGCTCATAAGTGTTGATCAATTAGTACCAATTTAGTGGTGAGTAAATGTGGCGCTTGTTTTTTCATTTTTGTGATACTTCACTTAGAAGAATGGGCTCCATCTCCATCCAGGATAATACCAGAGGTGTTAGTTCACTGTTGTTTTTTTGTGGCTGAGTAGAACTCCATGATATACATATACCACATTTTATTAATCCACTCATGTATTGATGCACACTTGAGTTGTTTCCACATCTTTGCAATTGTGAATTGTGCTCCTATAAACATTCGAGTGCAGATGTCTTTATTATAGAGTGTCTTTTTTTCCTTTGGGTAAATACACAGTAGTGGGATTGCTGGATCAAATGGTAGTTCTACTTTTAGTTCTTTGAGGTATCTCCATACTGCTTTCACAGAGGTTGTAATTTGCAGTCCCACCAGCAGTGTGTGAGTGTTCCATTCTCTCCGTATCGGAGCCAACATTTGTTGTTTCGGGACTTTTTGATAAAAGCCAATCTCACTGGAATTAAGTGATATCTCATTGTGGTTTTCATTTGCATTTCTTCTATAATTAGAGATGTTGAGCAATTTTCCGTATGTTTGTTGGCCATTAGTCTGTCTTCTTTTGAAAAGTTCTGTTCATGTCCTTTGCCCACTTTTTAATGGGTCGTTTAATTTTTTCTTATTGATTTTCCTAAGTTCTATATAGATTCTAGTTGTCAGCCCTTTATCAGATGTGTAACATGCAAATATTTTCTCCCATTCTATAGGTTGTCTATTTGCTCTAATGACAGTTTCTTTGTGCAGAAGCTTTTCAATTTGATCAGGTCCCATTTATTTATTTTTGTTGTTGCTGTGATTGTTTTTGGGGTCATCTTCATAAATTCTTTGCCTAGGCTGATGTCTATAAGAGTTTTTACAACATTTTCTTCTAGAATTCTTATAGTTGCACAACTTAGGTTTAAGTCTGTTATCCATCATGAGGTGATTTTTGTGAGAAGTGAGAGGTGTGGATCCTATTTCAGTCTTCTACAGGTGTCTATCCAATTTTCCCAGGACCATTTATTGAATAGGGATTCTTTTCCCCAGTGTATGTTTTTGTCTGCTTTGTCAAAGATCATATGACAATATGAGGATAGTTTTATATCTGGGTTCTCAGTCCTGTTCCATTGGTCTATGTGTCTGTCCTTGTGCCAGTACCATGCTGTTTTGGTGACTATAGCCTTGTAGTATAGCCTGAAGTCTAGTAGATTGATGCTTGCCAATTTGTTCTTTTAGCTTAAGATTGCTTTGGCTATATGGGGTCTTCTCTGGTTCCATATGAAGCATAGAATTATTTTTTCTAGATCTGTGAAAAATGATGTTGTTATTATAATAGGGATTGTATTGAATCTACAGATCACTTTAGGTAGTATAGACAATTTAATAATATTGATTCTGCTGATCCATGAGCATGGTAGTGTTTTCCAACTGTTTACATCCTCTGCAATACCTTTTCTCAGTGTTTTGTATTTCTCCCTACATAGGTCTCTCACCTCCTTAGTTAAATACATTCCTAAATATTTAATTTTCTTTGATGCTATTGTGAAAGGTATTATGTCTTCAATTTGATTATTGGCCTGACTGTTATTGGAATATATGAAAGCTACTGATTTGTGTGCATTGATTTTGTATCCTGAGATTTTGCTGAATCCAGTTATCAATTCCAGGAGTCTCTTGGTTGAATCTTTGGGGTTTTCTATATATAAGATCATATCATCATCAAAGAGCAAGAGTTTGATCTCCTCTGCCCCCATGTGTATACCCTTGATTCCCTTCTCTTGTCTGATTGATCTGGCAAAGACTTCCAGCACTATGTTGTATACAAGTGGAGATAGTGGGCAACCTTGTCTGGTTCCAGTTCTAAGCAGGAATGCTTTCAATTTTTCCCTGTTCAGTATGATGTTGGCTGTGGGTTTGTCATATATGGCTGTAATAATTTTGAGGTATCACCCCTCTATACCTATTTTATTAAGAGTTCTTATCAGAAAAGGATGCTGAATTTTGTAAAATGCTTTTTCTGCATCTATTGAGCGGATCATTGTTATTTGGGTGGAATGTTCTGTAAATGTCTATTAGGCCCATTTGTTCTAGAGTTCTGTTTAAGTCCATTGTTTTTTTTGCTTATTTTCTGCTTGGAGAATCTGTTGAGTTCTGTCAGTAGGCTGTTGAAGTCCCTGGCTATTATGGCATTGCTATTTATAATTTTGTTTAGAACAAGCAGGATTTGCTTTATGTATCTGGGCACTCCTGTGTTGGGTGCATAAATATTTGGGATTGTTAAGCCATCTTGTTGAATTTTTCCCTCCATCACTATACAGTGACTGTCTTTGTCTTTCTTTACTTTTGTTGCTCTGAAGTTTATGTTATCTGATATAAGAATTGCTACATTGGCTCACTTTCGGTTTTGCTTTTTATTTGCCTGGAAAATTGTTTTCCATCCCTTCGCCTTGAGTCTGAATGAGTCCTTTTGGGTAAGATGCATTTCCTGGAGACAAGAGATACTTGGCTTGTATATTTTTATACATTCAGCCAGCCTATGTCTCTTCAGTGGGCAATTCAAGCCACTCACATTTATTGAGAGAATTGATATTTTGGGTGCATTTCTGTTCATCCTGTTGGGTGAACTCTTATTGTTTTTTTTTACCTCTCAAGCCATTGTGGAATCAGGGTTCTGGACTTGAGCTTTTGGGTTATTTTACAATGGCACTGCCTGCAGGGCAGGTCTGGTCTTTGCAAATTTCATCAGTGATTGCTAGTCTGGGAAAGTCTTTATTTCTCCCTCATATATGAAGCATAATTTTGCAGGATAAAGAATTCTAAGGCTGGCATTATTCTGTTTTAGAAGACTGAGGATAGGTCTCCAGTTCCTTCTGCCTTGTAAGGTTTCAGTTGAGCAATCTGTAGTTATTCTGATAGGTTTTCCTTTGTAGGTTGCCTGTTGTTTTCACCTTACTGCTCGAAGGAGTGCCTCTTTTGTGCCTACTTTGGCCAGCCTAATAACTATGTGATGTGAAGATTGTCTTTACACATTGAGTCTCCCAAGAGTCCTGTGTGCTTCTTGTACCTGGATATCTAGATTTCTGGCTAGGCCAGGGAAATTTTCCTCAGTTATTCCTTCAAATAGATTTTTTGGCCCTCATGTATTTCCTTCTTCACCCTCCGGGATGCCCATGATTCTTATGTTTGGCCTCTTTGCATAATCTCAAATTTCTTGTATGCTTTGTTCATGCTTCTTGTTTCTGTGTTCTTTCTCTTTGACTGATTTGTTTAGCCCATAGGAGTTATCTTTGAACTCTGAGATTCTTTCTTCTGCATGATCCAGCCCATTCTTAAAGCTTTCCACTGTGTTTTGTAATCCTTGAATGCATCTTTCATTTCCAGAATTTCTGTATGGTTTTTAAGTAATACATTGATTTCTTTAGAGAATTTTTCATTCATTTCCTGCATTCTTTTTGTGTTTTTTTTTTTGTGTGTGTGTGTGTGTTGGGTTTCTATTTTCTCTTGAATTTCATTGAGCTTTCTTATAATCTGTATTCAAAATTCTTCATCTGTCATTTTAATCATTTCATTTAAGTTGGTATCTATTGCTGAGGAGGTAATTATTTCTTTTGGGGGTGACTGTTCACTCTGATTTTTCATGTTTCCTGAGTTCTTTTACTGATTTTTTCTCATCTGGCGTCTTGGTTGAGCTGGGGGTGCTAGGGCTGGTTTGTGGCCATGTGTCCAAATCCCCAAGGATTATTCCCTAACAGTGCCAGGGAGAGGAGTGCTGGTCCTGAATTGCCTTAGGGATGTTTTAGCAAGTTTGATGAACCTCTTGGGTTACCTCTGACCTGTTGTCTTCACCATCAGTTTGGTCCCCCAGCTGAAGCTCCAAGCTGATGGATTGTACTTGTGGGTATGAATCCACTGCTCCCTAATAGCTTGAGATGGAAAGTACCATGTTTAGCTATAGAGTCGTTCCCACTGTCATTGATTATAGTTTGAATGGAGGAGCCAGTTACTGAGGTAATCTATTGTGCCTGTTGTAGGCTCTAGTCCCCCAGGTGGGGTATACAAATGCCCCAAGCTTTGGGAGGGGCCTTGTAGCTCCCAGTGGTTGCTTGTATCCTGCACCCCCTGAGGTGGCTGGGAGGAGCAAGATAGATAGTACCTGGGGTGGGAGAGCCAGGGTTTGTGGGCTTCTATGGTGCTCTGGATATCCAGCCACTAGGAGGAGCCGCTGATACGGAGTTCAGGGCTATCTCTCCAAGCTTGGAGGGCTGCTCCTGATGGAAGGGGCCTACTCATGTGACTGCTGAGCCTCTAGCCAGGTTTTTCTCTCCTTGTCCACAAACCCAGCACTTTCCCCTGCAATCGGTCCACTTGCGTTTCCTCTCTGCCCAAGATGAGCTCTGGAGCTTCCCCACAGTTCATATGTCTGGCCCGCTGGTGTGCATCTTCACTTGTTGCTGGCAGATATGGTGATCTCCAATTGTGTGCCCCTTTTCTGCCACTAGACCCCAAGGCAAGGCAGGTGGGCCTCTCTATCCCCAGAAGTTTCCCACGGGGACACTCCCACAGGGGGAATAGTGGCAGCTCAAGGAACTCTTGGTTCAAGCTGAGCTCCCTATTGAAATGAGCGGGGGTGGGGGCAGCTGCTCCGATTCAGCCTGCAACACCTGAGGCTTTTGGTTGACACGAGAACCAGTACTTATGCAAATTGAGCCACAGTGGTTCAGCAAACTCCAATATAGTAGTTCTCCAGGGGGAAGGAGAGATGGGGCTCACCCACAGAATCCTGCTCTCTTGTGCTCCTCCACACCCTCTCAATGGGCACAGTATTTCCCTTTCCACCCTACCCTGGAACCAGGCTCTCTCCACTACACCTCCCCACCCTGCCATCTGCACCATCAGCAGGGGAACACGCAGATGCCTATGGACAGGAAGATCATAAAGTGAGGTTGCCCTGCTTGCAGAGGGTGGAAACACACCCCCAGTGCTGAAAACAGGTCACTCAGCACAGAGAACTCTAGCAGCTGCTATGTTTTGGGGAAAGGGTTGTTGACTTCCAGCACCACTCTCGAGTTGGGGGGCACCCTTCCACTATTCTCTCTGAGCCGCAGCAGCAGCTATGCTGACTGAGACAGGCTGGGCTGGGAATGCACTCTGGGAGTAAGGCAGGCTCTGCTGGGAGTGCACGCTTGTTGTAGGGAGCCAAGTCATTCAGTGCGAGGCGGTTTGGCGGTTGCTATGGAGTGGGTGCAGCCACAAGGCTATGAGCAGTTTGAGCCAAAATTACTTGTTGGGATGCCAAGAGTGGAAGAGGTACAGAGGAGGCATCCAGATGCAGGGATGCCAACTCTCTGGTCTTTTGTGGCGCTCCCCCATGGGAAGACAACCCTGTGTCCCATTGCTGGCCTGAGGCCCGGGGGAGGGGGAGTTAGAGAGGGAAAAACCCTTACGCTTTCCCTGGGCTCCGGGACTCCCTGGAATTAGTTCGCCAATTACTCCCTTCTATCGTCCTCTTTCTCAGCTACTCAGTTCCTCCTGGTGGTGCTCCTGGACTCCACTGGTGTCTGTCCCTATGGTCCACTTCCAAGCAGTAATTACTGTCTGCCCTTCTCAGTCCAATCCTCAACTCTTCTGCGGGGACAGTCCAACAATCTTTGTCTCTAGTCGGCCATCTTGGCTTCCCCTTATGTCTAAGATACTTGACTTGATAAATGTATCATCTGTACTCATCACTGTTAATGATGATAAGGAATGATCTTGAAATTTATTTTCATCCAAACTGATAACCAATGAATCTCTTCTGAATTTTATTTATAAATGATCTCAAATCAAATTGTCATTGATGTTTGGAGCGTTCATTACAATAGCTCAAATAGAGAAAAATACTCATTTTTAGTGGAAGTGGTACCATATAAATAATAAATATCTTCAATATTTCAATGAAGTGATGAAGTATCCATGTTTACAAATTTCAAATCTATAACCCAATTTAATATCCAAGCAAACTAAAATTGTAAAAAAGTTGGCTAGGATATCATTGTTTCCCTCTCTATGTGATATTTATTTCATTATTATCCTTTCTTATGAGACTAATTACATATAGATGTATAGCTGTATATATTAGACTAACTTGTTAGGATTATCTCTCTAAAAAGCTAAGAAATTTAGCTACTAGAGTCTATTGCTTTGAGAGGAATACTGTAATTACTGTTCATTGTTTTAAGCAGCATTTTTATGCTTAATAACTGATAAATTAGCAGACACAATGATTTCATTAGGAAAAATAAAATTTGAGAAGTAAAGATTTTATAAAGTTTCAAAATATCATCTGGATAAAACATTGAGAAAAAAATCAATACATTTTATAGATAACTTGTTGTAAAAATTACTACACAGCCTAAAAGCATAAAGAACTATTTCAAGAAAAGGATAAGTTCACACTTCTCCTCTAATGGATCATCAAGCATCTTTTCGGTGAAACAACAGAATGACTTTCTTTCAATGGCTTAATAATGAGCTCTTCTAGAGCTTTCAAGTCCTGTCTAAAGGTAGCACAAATTGGAACATTGTGGGAAAAGAGACACTTCTTTTAGCGTTTGGTGTATATATATATATATTAGAGAGAGAGAGAGACAGAGACAGAGACAGAGACAGAGAGATTCACATTTGCTTGATGTCTTTGGATTCAATGAGCGATGTTTAACTAAAGTTAATATGGATATGGATTATTCAATCCATAAAATTTCATACAAAAATACACGTTTATCTAAGAATAGTCATTACTTACAATTTTCTTTAATATTTCCATTTTGAAAATTATGTATTTTTTCTCTTTTACCAATTGCCACTAATTTTTCAATTCTAAAATCAAATACTATTCATCATGATTGTGTTTGAAAATGTCTTTAATACTGTTTGTGAAAACTGAATATTTCCTCCTGAATGTTTACTCACAGCTTTTCTCTAATTACAGAATCTCAGTTTACATAATACAAAGTCAATTGATTTGAGAGAGAAAAAGTCAATCAATCAAACAATATGCCTTATATTTTCTGAAGTGATTAATTTGTTATTGGATCATGCAAATATGTCAGTAGCCTTGGATCCTCCATTTTCCCACCTACTGTCATACATTATTTGCAAAACACTTTGAGCTCCTTTAAAAGTAGTATTACATAAAACCACAAATTGCTTATTAATAGAACAAATCAATATGATAAATCAAAGACTATTAATATAGAGCAGACTATGGGGGAAACTAAGCTTAATTGTTTATTTCCATTTCATTCCTATTACCTTTACTAAAGCAGCCTTATTTGTACTGTATGACAAGGCAGCCTGGTTCATAATGGGATGTTGATATGCTTGGATAAGACTATTCATTCCTGTCATTGATTTTAGTGGCTGAGGTTCCTTTAAAAAGAACTCGTTCTTGCATGATAGTGCATACATCTTGTTGAATGTGTATAATCAATCTTTAAAATTCAGTTTCTGAAGTTTTGAAAAACAAACATTGTGCATATGGTACAACAGCTTGACCTAAATGTTCAGCTGCTTTGTTTCCCCCTACTCTATATATTGTATTTTTAATCTTATCTCAAAAATATGAGTCTGAAATGGTAACATAAAGAACTTTATAAAAATATTAAGAATTAGAAAACTTCTGAGTAAAAATGGTGAATGGAGCAGGATAACAGATTGTCCCTTAGTGCTTAACACCCTTCCCACTCTCAAAGGGATGCGAGTGGAGAACAAGCCAACAATGCAAGAAAGAAGAACAACCTTATGTCATTTTATGTTATAACCTTTTATGGATACATGGAGAGAAAACGCAAGATGTTGGTGCAGAGTTTTGTGTTTCTAAATGTGCTCCTGTTGCCTCCCAACCACCCCCACCCCCACCCCAGTAAAAAGAAGAGAGAAAATAATGCTAAAAATTCTTAACTATACTCTCAAATTCAGACAAAAGCAGCCTGAGAAATTGAATAGGAAGCCATTGGAAAAATAAGGGAAAACACTAAAAAGTAAAAGCCAAAAAAAGAAAGAAAAAAAGAAACATTTACTAATGGATCTCAAGAGATGCAGAAAAGGTAAAGCTGCATTGCCCTCTACCAGGCACTGGGCTCATTTGGGGTATGGTATCTCTGAAGTCCTCAGAGTGTGATGAAAACCTGGATGGGTTGAGTGGGTCCTAGAATAAGACATATAGGAGAACTTCCAGTGAGTGATTTTCAACCATGTTTATTATGCCTTTTTTTAGTCCAACTTATTATTAAATCTTCAATGCTGTTATTTTGTTCAATTTGTTTCCTCTGCAATATTGACTTAGTCAATTTTGTATTATTAGATTTCACTTTGTGTTGCTCTCTTAGTGAATTTATAT
>NW_012148808.1:1084121-1086585 GCF_000956105.1 Propithecus coquereli | reverse complement strand
AATTTCTCAGTTTTAAAACTCTATTCAGTAAATCAAAAGATGCATATTATATAAACAAAAGCTCGTTAGAGTTTCTCAATAGATTTTAAGACTATAAGGGGGCCCTTAGATCTAAGAGTTTGAGAACTCTTGATTTCATATAATTTTCATTTTAAAATACATATACAGTAGGATCCTGCTCTTATAAAGAAATCTTTTTCTACATATCTATCCATTTATCAATCTTTGTATCTTAGAGGTATCTGATGAATATTAATGCTGGTCATTTCTGAGGGTTGTAATTTTGGAGAAATTTAAGAGGCTGTTATTGGTGTTTTTTTCTATTACTGGAATACAAAAATAACAATGCCATTATCATAAATATATATGTATATACATATACTGACAAGAAGAAAGAAGTAGGGAATAGGGAAATTTAAAAATATACATTCCACAAATATTGAGAATTCAGTATATATACATCATAAGAACTGTGTATATTGATGATTTGAATAAATTAGAAATCCAAATGGAAACAATGAAAATTGACCTCTGTATTAGTTTTCTAATACAGAGATTGAAATTAAAATTTATTCTCCTACAGTTCTGAAGGTCAGAAGTTCAAAATATCTATAAGTCTTATGGGGCTAAAATTCAGTTGTCCTTAGGACGGGCTCCTTCTGGAGGGTCCAGATGAGAATCTTTGCCTCTTCCAGCTTCAGGTGGCTGTTGGCATTCTGTGGCTTGTGGCTGCATCACTCCAGTCTCTGCTTCTATAGTCACATAGCCTTCTCATCTGTCGTCAAATCTCCCCCTTCCACACTCTGATCAGGACACTTGTGACTACGTTTTGCGCTCCCTCAGATAATTCAGGATAATCTTTCCATCTTAAGCTCCTTAATTTAATTGCATCTGCGAAGTCTCTTTTGTAGTACAAGGTAACGTTCACAGCTTCCAGCAATTAGAACACGAGTGTCTTGGGGGGGCCATTATTCAGTTTACCATAATCCCATACTTAACATTACATAGAAAAATCAATTCTAGGTACAGTGTAGATCTTAAGTAAAGTTTACCAAAGGTAATATAAGAGAATGACTATGAATTTGTGGAAGGCAAAGATTTCTTATGAGACAAAAAGGATCAATCAAAACTATGAAGGAAATAGTTAACAAATTGGCTTATACTGAAATTAAGAATATATATTCATCAAAATTCACCCTGAAGAGATTGGCAAATCAATCAACAGAATTAAAGAATTCCAATACACATAGTTGACAAAGAGATTGCATTTAATAAGGAAAAGCAAACAACCAAATATGGACAAGAAATACAAACTGACATTTCACAAAAGAGGATATCTAAATAGGCAGTAAACGTGAGACTATGTTCAATTTCACCAGTAATCAGAAAAATAAAAGTTAAAGCTATAATAAACACAGAATCATTACCATCTACAAGGTGACCATACCAAGTGACAGTAAGGATATGGATCAGCTGGACTCTTGTGCTCTGCTGGTAAGGAGTTAATATAAATAATCATTTGGAAAAACTGACAATACCTACTAAAGTTCATCACATTTATACTTTCTGACAGAGCAATTCAACTCCTAGGTATATACACAACCAACATATGTGCACTTGAACATGAAAGGCACATATAAGATTGTCGTAGCAGCATTATTCACAATAATGAAAAACTACAGGGGAAATGGCCATCTACAGTAGAAAGAATAACTAAATTGTAAATATTAATGGAATTTTATAAAGCAATGAAAATGAATGAACTGTAGCTTAACTGCTATCTCTCAAACATAATATTGATCAGACACAAATACAATAGCCCCCTTTATCTGTGGGGAATATGCTCCAAGACCCTTGGTGGATGCCTGAAACCACAGATAATACCCAACCCTACCTATACTATTTTTTTTCCTAAACACACATACCTATGGTGATAAAGTTTAATTTATAAATTAGTCATAGTAAGATATTAACAACAATAACTAATAATAATTTATACTGTAATAAAAATTATGTGAATTTGGCTCTCTCTCTCTCTCTTTCTCAAAATATCTTATTGTATTGTACTTACCTGCTTTGGAACTGTGGTAAGGGAGGACCACTGCAGACAAAAAGGATACTTACAGTATGATTCCACTAATATGAAGATTTTAATCTAAATCTAAACCAAAATTAACCATAGCTGCTAAACATCAGGATAGTGGTTACTTTTAGTGGAGAGAAGAAAGGAGTGGTGATTGGTACGATAATTTTTTTTTTCTTAACTTGGTTGGTGTTTAGATGAGTGAGTTCACTTTCTGATAACTCACCAAGCTACATGCTTATAATTTGTGTGATTTTCTGTACGACTTATACTTCAATTAAGAAAGTTATTAATAAAAAGCTCTATGAACTTACAGGAGCAGATGTCTAAAATTCATTGTTAAGTGAAAAGAAAAAGATGAATAAAGCTATTCATGAATTT
>NW_012148808.1:1080786-1081236 GCF_000956105.1 Propithecus coquereli | reverse complement strand
TACTATATATCATTAGTTAAAAATTTTTTAGTATCCACCTGCTAAGGACTCTTTCAATGTGTCTAAATTTTTGCTTCTCGTTTTTCTTTGTGTTTCTTCTATTTTTATTCTATGTTTAGTTTCATTTATGCATTTAATAAATGATTCTTATTATATTTCTAGCACTATACCAAGCTCCTAGAATTCATTGGTAAGCCAAAACAGATAAAATTGTAACTCACATGTGTATAAAGTTTAGTGAGGCAGATTGACAAATAATCACACTAATGAGGGAATAATTAAAATTTGAGATGTAAATGAAAGAAACACAGTGCAGGAAAAACAAGTCACAAACTATCTTGGCCTATGCTAGAAGGACCAAGGAAGTTCTTTGGAAATGAATGGAGGTGAACTTGGTAAAAAAACAACAAACAAACAGGCAAAGCAAGGGTCATGAGCTTCAAGCAGAGG
>NW_012148808.1:1080480-1080736 GCF_000956105.1 Propithecus coquereli | reverse complement strand
TTTTTGGATTTGGTGGAGTAAAATACAAACTGAACTATCCTTTGGTAATCAAATTGTACATAAAATAAATCAATTTACTTGAAACTATTATGGTTCAAGCACATAGATTAAAGCTTCAAGTGGTTCTGTTGAAATTAAGATCTAGTTTAATTATTGAACAAAATATTTATTGAGTAAAAAGAGTACAGCTGCTAGGAATTAAGGTGAGTTGGGGGTGGGGGAGCCATTGACTCCACACAGAAAAAGAAAACCCAGT
>NW_012148808.1:1077838-1078849 GCF_000956105.1 Propithecus coquereli | reverse complement strand
GACCAAGGAAGTTCTTTGGAAATGAATGGAGGTGAACTTGGTAAAAAAACAACAAACAAACAGGCAAAGCAAGGGTCATGAGCTTCAAGCAGAGGGAAAAGTATGTGATGAGATCCTTTGGTGGAAAGAACCATATTATATTCAGAGAACGAATAGGCCACTGTGTTTAGAACAGAGAAGCAGAAGAGGGTGGTTTAGTAATGGAAGACGCAGTTTGAAAGGTCAGCAGTTGGCAAATGCTATCTGGCCTTGTAGCTATGTTGAGGAGTGATTGCAGGGGGGCCAGTTAAATAGCTCTGATATGCCCAAGTAAGACATAATGGTAGCTTGTTCTACTTTGGTGTCAGAGAGAAACCGACATACTTAAGACATAATTAGGATTAAAAGTATGACTGATTGAATATCAGAAGTAAAAGTAGAGGTGTCAAAAATGAATACTCACTTCCTGATGTGCAACTGGATAGGAGATTTTATCGTCCACTGAGATAGTAAACAACACAAGAAGAGCAGGTTTGATAGAGAAGATCGTTAGTTCAGGCTTGAGCATACAGGGGTTAAGGTGTCTTTGAAACACAAGGTAGACTTTTCAGTTGAATATATGGATGTAGAGGTCAGAGGAGAGGTCTGGATGGGGAATATAAACTTAAGAGACATTGGTGTGCAGATGGTAACTGAAACCACAGACATGGATAAGAGTACAGAGTAGAAAGAATTACGGGGGACTGAGTCTTGAGGAGCTAACATTTAATGACTTGTAGCAGAAGTTGAAACTGTAAATGAATCTGACAGGGAGTAACCAGAGAAACAGCAAACAAACAAAAGGAATGGAATATCAGGGAAGCAGTGGGGAAGTTTATCGAATACTCTAATAGTCCACAGAACTTTCCACATCATTCCATGACCTGAAGACTTCATTGTAATGAAATAGAATGAGAATCCAGATTGAAGAAAATTGAGATAATAAGTTTAGACAGCTCTTTGAGGAAATTTTAATGTGAAGGTGTAAAAAGA
>NW_012148808.1:1073147-1074883 GCF_000956105.1 Propithecus coquereli | reverse complement strand
AAATATATAAAAGTTTTTCACACATTCCTGATAGTTAATATTATATAAGCTATGGATTGCATGTCTTTAGTCTTGGAGCCAAGAAACTATGTAATAGTGAGAACCTTCACTTCTTGAAACAGATGGTGACTTTTGAACTGTGCTAAATCTATAAGATATTAGATTTATTCATAAAATGTTGCCATGTCAATATGGAAAGTTTGGCAAGATTTTCATCTTAAAAAGGTCAAACTTCATCACTTTAATATTAATTTCTGTATCTTTTTCATCAGCTCCTCCATCTGGTATTTCTTAGAGGAGATGTAGAGCTCTATATGGGAAATACAAATAATATTATACTTTACTATACATTAACATGTGTATAAATATATAAATCTAAACCTTGCTCCTTTATCCATATCTACATTATCCATACATAACATGTCCATACGTAACATCAAAACAAGCTGGATACAAGTTATAATGCAGTTTATTTGTATTAAAGTGTGAAGATCTAATGTAAAACTAAATGTTTTTCATTAAATGAGCTTAAGAAAATCTTTCAGAGATGTCTATGGATCTACAAGTTGGTAATTTTAGTACTGTTTAGGATTATTGGATAGAATCCTCTGCTAGTATATAACATTGTCTCTAAAATTTGCACATATCTTGAGAAACAAAGAAGTTAAGTATTAGTTTGGTGCTTAGTGATGCAAAAATAGGATGAAGCTTTCTAAGCAAAAACATCATAACCTGAATGTGAACCCAAGTCTACATAGTTTGTTTATTAAATAATATGTCAGTGGACTCTACCAACCAGTTTGATGTTTAAAAAACATATTTCAAATGATTATTTGACTGTGTCATCATGTTTTCCCCTCTTAATTGTGCAATTCAGTTCAAATTGTGAAAATGGAATGGCAATTAGCAAAGTTACAAAAGTGAAAACTCAGGTCCGCAACTCCTTATCGTCTGGTATGTTGACATGAGAAAACAGACTAGAGAACTGTTTGACCCTCAAGTCCTGAGAGCAACCACAAAGACTAGGGAGGAGAAAGGGGGATTTTTCAAAATGAAAAATGAATTCAATTTTGAAGAGCAATTAGGAATTTTTCAGGGGACAACAGATAAAAGAAGATCTGCAAAGATATCAAAGTGTAGGTAACACCATGCTCAGGCAGGAAATTATATAGAAATTAGTTATGATGAGAACATATAAAGTTCAAGGTGAAAAGATGTTTAGGTCTTCAGCAAATGATCATCAAGCACTGTCATTTCTAATGCAGAGAATCACAATAGATAAAAATAAAAGGCAAGAAAAATTTTTAGCATTAGCAGTGTATGCTGAGGAAGGCTTCAGATTCTCTTCATCCTTTATTATTAGTGATAAATTTCTACAACTGTCAGAAAAAGCTATTAAGGAAGTTTGAGTTATTCTTGTGTGGTGGCAGAGTATACGGCAAAATGAACTTCAATCCTTAAAAGCCTTCCCTCTGTAATTCTAAAATGTGTGTAGTCTATCACTTTTAAGACAAGATTTTGACAGTTATATTAGAAGGTAATAGGAAACAAATGAAGACTTAGGAGTAAATTGAATATATAGAAATTTGAGAAGAAAAACAATAATTGATAGGGTCAGAGAACACTTTGGCATACAGGACAGTTAAAGAATTTAATATGTTGAAAAATAAGATTCATGAGGAAATGTCAAAGGATTATTTGTTCATTAAATGATGGAGTGGTCATTTAAAAATATA
>NW_012148808.1:1071864-1072659 GCF_000956105.1 Propithecus coquereli | reverse complement strand
TTTCAAAAGATTTACTAATTTTCTTTAAAATTAAAAGTTGGTTCCATAGACAGTTACTGGTATTGAGCCAAAGTGTTTTAACTCAATAAACATAGAATGACTTTCAATATTTCTTCAGATAATTTATTCTAATGCCATCATGAGACACAGTAAATTTCTGTTTTATGGTATTTGACATAAAATCTTGTCCTTGTCCCTCTTACTTTTCAACTGTGTAATAGCTGGCCTAATTCTTATTGCCAGTAATATGGGGACTCCAATCCTGCCCCTCAAAGACACAATGTTACAAATATAAAAAAGAAAGGAGATTGCAGGACAAAGTCCTATACCAATCACCATAAAACAGGAATTTACTATGCTTCATGATGACATTAAAGCCATGGTACCCGGTTCCATCTGCTGATTTACACAGGAGCTGCTTAAATACCTAGGTAAAGCTCCCACCTTTTGGAGTGCAAAAATTTCCAGTTGTAAGGGATCGAACAAGATGGACTTAAGCATGCCCTGGGAATCCCTTGCCCTCTCCCAAATGAATAAAATAGCAAAGAAGCATTCTCCTGCTTGCATGGTAATGGCAACAACAACACTCATCCCTCCCAGTAGGGTGCAGTAGCAGAGATTAGAGTGAAGAACAATTTCAACTCATTTGCCTCCTCAGCCTCAGAGAAAGTGATAGAAACACAGTTCCAGCTTGGTGTAACCTGTGTGTAGAATTCTTGGAACAGTAAAAAGTAAAGTATTGAATGGGAGGGGCACACTTGTAGCTCTGACTTGGGCGGTACAAATGCAATAGAT
>NW_012148808.1:1056352-1071354 GCF_000956105.1 Propithecus coquereli | reverse complement strand
GGAAGTAGTTGCAACAGAGACCTCAGCTGCCCCAAAGGGAAGCTCTGGAGTTGGGATGTTCATATTTTCCTGAATTGAGTCAAGAGGACCGGGTCTTGGTACCCCTTCCCATTCCCAGGGGACTGTGGGCTGCACACCACAGCATCCACTCCAACTGGTTGAGGTTCATGGCTCCATCAGTACCTAATGGCTGATGAAGCCTGAAACACCTGGGTTTGACTTGTACCTAACCAAGCTAATGTTATTTTTAGATAAACTAGACATATGTCCTCACATCCACTCTCACCTCACTGTAGTAATCAGGGAGCTAAGTGCCCACGTTAATGTCGTAGTTCCACTGTTTCTTATCAGGAGTGACCTAAAGAAATAATGACTCTTAGGAAGAACAACTAAATGCTAATCACAGCAAAACCCAAAATGCTAATTGTGTAGATGTGCATCAACATGGACAGATATAACTACAAATAATGCCATTCAATGATCTATCATTAGAACATAAGGCACTGCCCTAATATGGTATACCTGGGTCTAGAACAAAAAGATAGATCTTTACAGGTTCATTCTGGTTCAAAATGAAGGCCCAGGATACCTGAAAGGCAGAACCCTGGCAATGGAAAAGGAAGCAAAGCATTCTCTGTAAAACTGCAAAGTCTTTTACCTGTTTCTTTCTTGAAACATAAAGATAATAACACCCATTTTCTGCCATACAGGCTCCTGTGAATGTCGTCTATATGAAATTGCTTTGGAAAACATCAAATATTCCTCAAATAATAGTATTATTATTATGGTTTATCATCCACATATATCTATTTCTTCTATTGCTACCGTAGGACTAGAAAAAATGCTCATTACTTTTTATTTTATAGTATCTTATTAAAAACACTTCGTAATTGGGCAGTTAGTAGGGTGATTAATCGACTACTCTGTGGTGGAAATGTGTTTGAAGTTTCTTTCTTGTTAGGCTTGCCTCTTTTTATAGTTTCGTAGATGGGAAAGTGATATGCCTGGAGCTATCGGAGGCCAGGCTGCAGCAGGGTCATGGAAAGTACATAAGCCTTCCCACCTGACCTGCTATAAGCAGATTTGTTTCCATGACAGCAGGGAAGAAGGCTGTCCAGATGATTGTGATGTGGACAATAAGTGTTTGGTAAGTCTGGAGCCAATCCAACAAAACAAGATTTTATTTACAAGGATATGCTGAAAACCTCACCTGCCTAACAATAATCTCATTCTATTCATTTTTTCATGTCCATTAACAGGTGTGTAATACATGTTTATTTTGTACTTACATCCACTATGATAAATATTTTACAAACTATCTCATTTATTCCTCATAATATCTTTAAGGCATAGTTACTTTTATGATACCTATTTAAGAGATGAGGAAACTGGAACTTTAAGAGATTAAGTAATTTAGATAAGGTCATGCAACTAATAAGTAATTTAAACAGGGTTCCCACCTAGGCCATTTTACCCTAGATCCCTCATATTTAATCATGCTGCATATCTTCTTGTTGTTCAGATTTTTTTCCTGAAATATTCCTTAAATGAAGTCACTCTCAAATCAAAGAATCTATAAGGAGCTTCCTTCCTCCATCATCAACTCAAGAACAAATTATGTGTCTTATAATCAAGTATCTTTATCAGCTCCTTACCTACACATCTTTAGCCTCCTCTAATACCCAACCAAGATGGGCTGCCCATTCCATTAAAACTACAATTCTTACTGTCCTAAACATACTCCTACATTTTTCCTCCACGTTCATCTCAGCTAATGCTACAATTTCTTCCTTGAAATGTTCTCTCTGTTCTTTTCCACTAAATTTTACACTATGCTTTCTGCAAACTCACCAACTTTTAGAAGCTAGTCTAGACAGTTCCCAACTCATATTCTTGTATTCTCAACTCTCAGCACATTTATGCCTTATAATGTCTCCATTGGTCTTTTGTTATCTCATCTTCAAAATCAAACAATAAATGGTGCAAAAATCTCTTCTCTTTGTCATACTTAAACTACTATAAAAATGCTAGGAATAGAATAATTATTTATGAAAGGGATATGGCCCCCAAGACCACATGTGAAACTGAATTGACAAACTATAGACATTTATGGAAGGGTTGAGATGTTTCAGTTAGAAGAAAAACAATTATATAAACTTCATCATGGAAATCTTACTAAAGGAGACCAGTTAAGTAGGTGAAGCCCATAGAAATTTAGCTTTTTAGGCTGGGCGTGGTGGCTCATGCCTGTCATCATAGCACTCTGGGAGGCTGAGTAGGGAGGATTACTTGAGGTCTAGAGTTCGAGACCAGCCTGAGCAAGAACGAGACCCTGTCTCTACTAAAAATAGAAAAAAATTAGCCAGGTGTAGTGTTGCACACCTGTAGTCCTAACTACTCAGAAGGCTGAGGCAGGAGGATTGCTTGGGCCCAGGAGTTTGAAGTTGCTGTGAGCTAGGATGATACCAGACCACTGTAGCCCAGGTGACAGAGTGAGAATCCATCTCAAAAAAAAAAAGAAATCTAGCTTTTTAGGGAGATTACTTAGGCAGTAGGTTTGCTGTATGAAAATGCACAAATGATAAAATGTTCATACAAGAAATTAGAAAATTGATTTACACCCAATGGGAATTCCAAAATCTATGTTGCAAAAAAGGGAATGGCATTAGTAGAGCGCCTTCAAGGTTAGATGGAGAGATTATTGATTCTAATTTCTTCCTTAAAGAAAATCTAAATTATATTAACGATAAAATGGCTATCACTAATTAAGTTCTTACCACTTTCCAAGCATACTTCTAAGCTTTTTACCTACTTTTAATTATTTATCCCTAATATCCACCCAATGAGATACTGTTGTGCTCATTTTAAAGGAAGGATATGGAGGCACACACAGGCTGAGGACACTGAGAAATCACACAGAAGTCTTTAAAATCAGAAAATCTGAATTCAGAGCTCAACTTTAATCACTGCTCAATATAACATGGACTATATTATAGACAATAAATAAAGTTAAAATGTTTTATACTTTGCATTTTCATGAAACTTTTAATATTCAGAATTCTCTAACTTTTTAATTCTAAAATATGCTTTATAAAATTAGTGATCTAAACAATTTGAAAACTCAATTATCATAAAAATAAACAGTGTACAAAACCTAAAACTTTTTTATTTTCTTTTTTGATGTATATGACTGCCATTTTTTCTATTAAGAAATTTCAAAAAATAAAATTTAGTGAAATTCTGTTCTAAAAAATTTCAATGTATTTGCTATCATGAAAAAGCCATAGCATTCTGCTACTTAAAATTCATTAGGCTGTAATTGTTAGGTACTATTCAAAGAGGTTTTTGAAGAGATATTTTTTTTTATCCTTCAAAATGACATGCATCAATTAGGAGACACATTCTTTTAAAAGTCCAGAACAGCAGGAAAGTTCAGCACATCCCCCTTCTGTCTAATAAGAGAGATGTTATACTGATAGGAATATTTATTTGTAATTAAAATATTGATATAGATTACTATATTATCTTTCGGATTTTTCTCAAGCAAGATTACTATATTCTTTTAGATATGCATTGCCACTAGAATTGTCAATTTTACTGGAATGTATTTAAGTTTCAATTCGCAGACTAGAACAGATAAATATGAACTACAATAATATTTGGTTGTTATTAGAGAGGATAGTTCCTTTAAAATATCACAATATTAGTTGTTTAAAAATATTTCTAAGTGCTTACTTAAAGGATTTTCTTTGCAAGATTTATTGCTAGGTTCAGAAATCAGAGAAGTGGTATTTTTATTATATCTGATGATTCTCATTGATCCACTGAGAGATGGCTAATCTTATTTCTAACATGTTACTTTAATGGTCTAAAATACTTAAGTGTTCTCACAAAACATACATCTACTTTTTTCTAAAATATTTAAATGTAAGATATTAAAGTTAGATTAAAGAAAATATAGTCCAAATCCTCATTTTTCTGCTGAGGTACTTCACATCTGACAGGAAAAGGCACTGGCCCGGAGCCACATGACTCGAGAATAGGAAAGGTAGAGCTAGGCCCGTATTCAGCACCTTTTCCCTGCATCATCTTTTATGTCTATTTCTATAGATGATGACATGCTGCTTCCTTTATCTTTCCCCTTTCTGTGACCTATGCTTTACTTCCTAATACTTACAGAAAAAAGAGTTATCAGTTGTTTGTTCATTGTGCCAGGCCCACAGGACACTTGACTCTTTCCTATGTGAAAGGATCAGGAAGTGCAAATCAAATGACTCCGCTTTTCCAAACCTGACCTGAAGGATTTCTTTCTGGGAGAACAATCATTCTCATTTCTCTCGTTATCATAAGTGAAAATTAGTGACCTTGATTAACACATAATCACAGAATCTTAGAAAAGCTTCTGGGCAAGTCTCCACTCTTATCCCCAGTGCATACAGGATACACATCTACAACCACCATGAACCTTGACAGTATTAACTAAATTTTAGCAATACTGTGAAATTGCTACTCCAGAAAGCGTTCCATCCCACATTTATAGACACTGTAGATGTTAGGGACTTGTTTACATGAAGTAAACATGTTTTTTCCTTATAATTTTACGTACACTGGTCCTCTACCTGCTCTTTTAAAATAAACAAAAAGGAACAAGCATAAATCTATAAATTTGTTCTCTTCTTATTTTTACTTAACTGTCTTTCACTATTTTCTAACCGTGGAATCTAAACTCTATATGAGCAGGACTATTTTTGTTTTTAATCATTATTTTTCCATAGCATCTAATTTAGTGCCAGTATACAGTATGTGCTCAAATAGATATTTTTCAAATGAATGAAGCAAGTTTACTCATCTTCTCTAAGCATTTATTTTTTTTCTATAGACAAAATACTCCCAGCTCATAACACATTTTTCACTGGCATGATCTGGGAGCTCCTCACCATCCTAATTATTCCCTACATTCTCCATGCAACTTACCAGCTACCATATAATCTGTCAGAGACAATGGAACTCAACATTCCTGCTATAAGGTAAAAATGCCTAGCAGAGGTGAGATTATAATATGCTCGAAGAAGAAGGAATTGGCATTAGCTTTCCCCAATTTTCAGATCATTCAGATTGTGTTTTTAGCCAACTAAGTCTCTAACTATTTTTCACATAAACTGCCTAAAATTATTTAAGTTGCTTAGTCACACTGCCAGATTTTACCACTCTCATAATATGTAAATATCCTCAGGAGATTTAACACATTAAGCAAAGTTCTCAATCATTCACAGCTTGTGGTCAATTTCTTCCATCAGATATAATTTTCTCCTAACCCCTAGCTGAGAGCAGCATGCTTAAAGAATGGGAGTTTTCAGGAATGGGGTGGATGATTTTGTAACTTGTCACACTACCCAGAAAGTGAAGTCTGAATGCAGCCCCCAGTCAAGGGGCCAGGGTGGATAAAAGTACTAGAAAATGGAGAAATAAAAGGGCCAGGTTGAGAGTATTTAGGATAACACTGAAAACAATTCTCTCCCTATTCATGTATTTTCAGGACATATGATTCAGTAAATTTTAATTAGGAGTCTACTCCCAGTCAGGTACTTTGGGTCAGGTACTACGATACCCATAAAGTTTTAGCCTGCTAAGGTGGCAATATAAGAAATAAGTAAACAAGTAACTAGTAACTTTGAGAAGTGTTCCAGGTGAAATAGAGTGCAGAGATAGAGCCTAATGGCAGAGGAGGGGGGCTGTTTTTAAATAGAAGGGCCAGGAGAGGACTTTAATGAGGGGATGATCAAAGATACATGGATGAGAAGGAACCTCTCATTTGATGAATGAAGGGATGTATGTGGATATGGACATGCATATTGATAGGGATAAGGATATAAATATCTCTCAGTTAAGGAAAGAACTAAGGGTGAATAATTACTACCACAATAACATGTTTTAAAGATGTTACCAAATCTGAGAAGCACTATGACTTTTGTTCAGCTAATAGAAGATCAGAAACTTACCCCTCACAGTTTCAGGAAAATAGCCTCCTGAAAGTTCCATCCTGGGCCCAAATTGTCTATTTGGAGTGTGTGCTGGCTCTATAACACAGTTGAGTTTACACCCAACTGGCTACAGTGGACAGGCTGCTGCACATGAGCCCCATATTTTTGCCTGTTAGAAAGATTTTATCACCTCATTTCTATCCATCTTCAGATAAACCAAGATATTTGTTTCTTACTCCTGCAGTACCCCTGTTAGTATTTTAGTCAATCAGATGATGACTAGTCTAGTTGCCCAACTAATTGCCTCCTCAAAGTGTGCCTGAACATTCTCCTAAAATATATTTGAGAGGTTACAAGTTGGACTAGTAGAAGCTACATACAGGCATGTCTCTTCTGAAACTCTAAAAAACACACTCACTATCTGCCTCTAAGGCTCCAGAGGCCATTTATCTGGGCTTCCACACCTTCAATTTCCAGTGCTTTTCAAAGTGATACTAAATTCAATCCAATGTGAGCAAACTGATCTTCTATGGTGTGATCAATACTCTGTTGGGTTCTATGGACTATATAAAAATTAATCCCCAACATATCATTAAAAATATTTCCTCTAGTTAGTGATAGGCATGCTGAAGTGTTAGGGGCGAAAGGCACTGATTTTTACAACTTATTTTCACAATGCACCACAAAAAATAAGTTGAAATGATGGATAGATAGAGGAGTAGATAGAGGTATATATATAATAGACTAAACATAGCAAAACATGAATTGTAGGCTGTAGGTGGGTATATGACTGTTTACACTGTGAAATTCCTTTAACTTTTCTGTATGCTTACAACTTTTGATAATAAAATATTGGGGAAAAAACAATCGATTACTTTTTATCCGAATCTTACCATTCAGGTAAAAGTCTAAACACTCACACATAAAATAATTACTATACTGTGAGGCACTGCTTGTAAGGGCAATAGGAATTCAGAGAGAAATCCACATGAATTTACATATGAGAAGGAAGGCCACTTGAGATTTGAAGACCGTGTAGGATTTTAAAGGATGAAGTGGAAGAGGAAAAGCATTTCAAGTGGGAGAAACAGCATGAGCAAACACCTGGAGAGGGGAACAGAGTAGTGGGTGTCAGGAAAACAAGGACAATTGAACCTGGTGGGAAATAGGTAGAAATTATTTTGGAAAACCTAGAGAAGCTAGATATGGCAGATAACGATGTGTAGAAAAGGACATGGTCCCTTCTCCTAAGAAGTTGATAATATTTGGGATCAATAAGAGGAAATACAGTGCACACTATCTGGGTGATGGGCATGCTTGTAACTTTGATTCAAATGGTACAAAAGAAATTTATGTAACCAAAACGTTTGTACCCCCATAATATTCTAAAATTTAAAAAGATAAGAGGAAATAGAAACTGAATTTACAAACAGAATGGTCATACAATCATATAAAAATAAACAAAGTTATTAGATAAACATAGGCACTCAAGAATGCTATAGACCCCCAGGTAGTCATGACTCTGATAATGCAAAATAATTAGATGAAAAATATGATGAAGCCACCTTTATTGCCATAATTTTATTATACTAGAGAAGTCAGGTGCCTTGTTTGTCCTGGAGCCATTTGAATCCTCCCTCTCCCAGGACATAGGGTTCTGCCATGTTAGCCTTTCTTGAGCCAGCTCAGGCCACAACGGAGCTGTGATAGGGCACTGTCAGTTCCCTTCGCCAGCCCCCCTCACCCAAGCAGAGAGCAATGCGGAACAAAAGTCACAATGGAAACAACTGAATGTATCAGAAGGTTTGGAGTAGTTCAAGAAATAAAATAAATTCTCAGGAACAGGCTAAGAAACCAAGGTGGGTCCCTGGGATCCAGGTCACTCTCTTCAGGGATAAATTCCAACAGTTCTCATTACCATTTAAAGTTCAAAATCAAGGGAGAATGCATCAGAGGAGACCAGAGCTGCAGAGAAGGGTAGCCACCTCAATGACAGTCCCTAGCAAGACTATATTCAGTGAGGACATGCAGTGTCTCTAAGCAAGTAACTTAACCTGAGACATGCATGAAAAGGGATTCATAGCAATATTTACCTCATAAGATTGTACAAAGACCAACTGAGATAAAAATAATAAAAGGGAACTCATATAGTGCTTATTGTGTGATAAACACTGCCCTAAATATTTTGCAAATATTAAGTTACCTAATCCTATTAAAAAAAAAACTCTTTGAGATTTATGTAATTAAACTTTGCAGCTCACATTTTAAAATATAACTCAAAATTGACATGAAATAATTCTTGTTCTATCAGGCATTTTTATGCCTCAGTTCCAAATGCTCATCAAGTATCTTTTGAAAAGTATCCACTTGAAAATTTGAGCCTGTCTATCCATTTCTCATTTTTGTAAAGATTCTCTCACATTTACCCTTTTCCCTGCTACGTGTTTTGTGGTTTTTGTTTTTTCTTTGTTGATGATGTTCCCACGTGTTTCTGTCTCCTTGCCTACAGACCATCCTTATTAATCACCTCTGGTCCCTGAGTGAAATGATTAAATTATTACCCCTGCCCTTCTAAAATATTTTATAATATCATTCTCATAATTTTATCTTGTTTATTTTTTTTTACTTAATCACATACATTAAAATTAGAGATGGCAACTGAAAAAAACATCTTTACCTAAGGAAGGAGGTGCCTAATTTTAATACTTGGTTAATTTCATCTATAGAATAATGAGAAGGAAAAAAAGCCATTAGGTGAAGTATCCTTGGTGTCCCGTGTTATCATTAACACCCAGCACAGTATACTGTGAGAATAAAGGAAATTCACAGTGACTGGCAAGCTAAGCCTGACCTCTGCTCCACAACCTTCAAAGAGGATAACAAAAGTAAAGCTAAGCCTGACCTCTGTCCTACAACCTTCAAAGAGAATAGAAAATGTAAAGAGTCACAAAAAAGTATGACCTACTGACAGACTGTACCTCATTTCTAGGCAAGGATCTGGAGGTGGCAAAAATCAAGATAATTTTTCAGGCAAAGAAATATTGTGATGGTAAAAAATACAAACTATCATCAAATGCAAATGTCAGTGTGTGATGCGCTGACTTTCTTTTGTAGACAGTTTATTAGGATAAAAGGCAGTGCTTACAATTGAGTCATTTCCTTGTTTTTAAAGAAGTTGAAGCAGCTTTTGAAAATACTACTCTCCTGCGAAGGGACTGTTCCTCCTTCAGCAAAAGGAAAGGAAATAAATACTGTTGTGTTTCTGTTTGGGAAAAAAAAGGTGGAATAAAACTTGAGCCCCATTTCAGCTCAGATTCATGCTTCAGAATTAAATTTAGAGGTAGAGGAGGTCACGCACAAGCCAGTGTGTGTCCTCTCATCTCACTGCAAGATGCTCATGGAGATGGTCCTTTCCATCCTCTGGTGAATCCAAATGGATGGACAGATGGGGATAGATAAATAGATAGATGATAGATGATAGATAGATAGGTAGATAGATATGGATAGGAGATAGACAGGTGATAGACAATTATTCTCAAAGTTCTAGGATATCAAATGACATTTTAAATGCTCTTTCCCTTAGATCCCTTTTGTACTTCAACTCTGAAATCTAGCCCTTCGAATTGTCACTGTTCACTGTTAGGCAGGCAAGAGTCAAGGTCTGATCACCAACAGCAAGGAGCTAACATTCTCAAGTATATTTAAAAAAATCTCTAAAACATATTACATACATATATATGTGTATGTGTACACATATATGTATATTACATATATAATATTTAGCTGTTGTTAATAATTTGTTTTACCCAAGCATAAAAATATTAGTTACTCTGAAGGGAAAGGAGAAATAAAATATAAAAAATCTGTCAACAATCCTAAAATATTTACATTCATCTTTTAAAAGTTTTTGGAAAAAGTTTTGCATTGTTATAAAGGTAAAGATCAGGCAGACTTTTCATTATCAGATGGCAGCTGGATTACTATAAGTTGGCTCTTGGCATCTTTTAGTACATTTTAAAAATAGTTTCAAGTACCTGTGACCAAAAGATGCCACGTAGTCATAGAGATGACTCACTGTGTTGCCAGTAGATGCTGGGCTAAAAATAATGGCTATTCTATGATTGTCATATGTGTTCACAGAAGGAAGTGGCTGACTTAGGGGTATCTGTTCTACTGGATTGGTTACAATGAGACATCTTTTTTCTGCCAAAGATTATCTCAATGTTCTATATATTAAATACAATGTTCTACATACAGCTACTCCCTATGAAACTGAATTCTAAATTTAGTCTTAACCACCTTATTTCACATTTTTCAGGAATTACATTTGTCATTTGGTTTATAATCTCGCCTATCCGATCTAAACTGTTCACTTCCGCCTTTATTTTCTTGCTCATCTGGAAGCTAAATCAACAAAACAGCTTGGCACAGTAAATCATATGCTCTCACCATGGAGTTCTATCATATTTTTTAAAGCAAAAAGTCATCCAAAATATTCTATTATCAACAGTAAAAAAAAAGGAAAAATAAATTTTTCCCCTAAAAGGAACAGAAAGAGTGTT
Organism: Propithecus coquereli; assembly: GCF_000956105.1. Taxonomy (NCBI): domain Eukaryota; kingdom Metazoa; phylum Chordata; class Mammalia; order Primates; family Indriidae; genus Propithecus; species Propithecus coquereli. Next base: position 1,060,811 of record NW_012148808.1, on the reverse strand, counting down.
AAGCACTCTAAGAGATGTGTGAGGAATGTCGAAGACCAAAGGGCAAATACATTTTTATAACTACATTAAGTAACAAATGGAGCTGCACAGAATTATTCAGCTAAAATTCACGCTGAGTTGAACAATACCAGGGTACAGCCACTCACCTTACATGAGTGTTTTACCTTATAAGCGAACTTACATTCCACCTGAAGACTTCAGCTCTCTGCCATTTTGATATTAGCTTTCATCACATTTTAACCAGAACGTCTGTTTGGAATCATCTTGAGGTAATACTGATGTAGAGAAAGCCAGTAATGAAAGGAGTGTAGCATACACACGTGAACAAAAGCAAATAAATCACAATCACTTAACCAATGATCAAAGCTCTCTATTAATTAATGGGAGTATTCTGAAGCATTCAATGTAGGAATTATAATAACAGCATAAAAGGAAAACAGAAAAGATGTGTTTTTCAATCAACCATTATAAAAAGCAAACAAATTTTTTGCTGAAAAGACCCTTGAAAGTATTTGGAATCTTATTTTCAGAAGATACAGGAATATGCCATATTCGTATGCACAAGATTTCATAAATAAAGTTAACTGAGCCTGTGCCTCATTAACATAACTTATGAAACCGCTGCCCAGGTCCAGGAGCTGCAGGAGAAGGTCTTTATAAAAAGTTTTTCAAGTCTGTCTAGAGTTTAAAATAACAATGAACAAGAAATATGCTTGGTATTTTTCCCTTTATGTTTCAAGGGGAATACGACCGGTGAGATATTAAAGTAATGTACTTTCATTTCTTTAAGTCCCTTTTAGTCATCCATCTCCAAAGCTTAGGCTTCCTGCCCAGGAAATAAGAGGTAGGTGCCAGCCAGCCAAAACAAAATGTCTTAGCTTTGGCCTCCAACTGACTTTCTTGAATCTGCAGAAAAACAGTCTTGGAGAGTGTTGTGAGGGTTGGAGTAGATCAGTGAAGTGATTGCAAAGATCTTCATCGTCTCACATCCTCAGGGACCTACCCCCATCTTGAGGAGGGGAGGTGGTTTTGTAGAAGTATACAAAAAGGAATGAGGAACTAGAGACTAATGGGCATGTTTGTGGCTGAGCTCAGCATCAGCTCCAACCTGGTGCAGGTGTGATGGCTCTGACGTAATGGTAGGAGGTAGCTGCAGACGTGAGCAGGAAACAGTAGCCCTGGTTCCTCATGACTTGTGTGTGACATACAAGCAATCTACATGTCCGCATGCTCTTCAGGAAGGCATTGAAAGAAGACCCAGTCTATTGCTATGATCATTCCAGAATGATGCATACCTATGCATGGATTACCGAGCCCTGTGGTGGTGTATTTCATTCATATTATTACTCAAAGCCTGTACCAATCTCATCCCTGTCTGTAGTGCCTACTTCTCCACTAGCACTAGATGCTTTCAATCTTTTTAAAATTGATGTTATTAGATGGAAATGGTATTTTATTATTATTTGTAAAGATTTCTATTCAGCATCTATGTCATAGGTCTTTATGAGGCCCACTTAAATAAAAACAACAGTTTTTTAAGTATTTACTATTTCCTTATCACTGTTCCAAATAGTTTACCTGTATTAACTCATTTAATCATCATAACTATCCTCTGAGAAAAATGTTACTCTCACCCCCATTTTCTGGAAGAGGAAACTGAGCACAGAGATGCTAAATAACTTGTCCGAGGTCACTCAGCTAACTAGGATTCAAGCCCAGGCAGCCTGGCTCCAGATTTAGCACTCTACGTTATCATGGAGGCAATTTTTATTAAGGCAACAATTTAGGTCTCTTTATTTTTCACAAGGTATAAAATTTACCCACAGACATGCATAGAATCTAAACTAGATGGGTCTATTTTCTTTTCTTTTTAATTTTTTAATTTCAAAATATTAATTAAGGGGATACAAATGTTTTTATTACATTCATATCTTATATAATGCTTAAGTCGGAGCATTTGGTAGGCCCATCAATTATGGAGACAATTTTAGAAGACAAGTGTATGGCATGAGGAAAGTGGAGAGGGGATAGTTTAAGGTGGTTGATGCCAAACCAAAGAAAAGTGTTAATTGACTAGAGAGGCCTGTCAGTTGAGAACAGCTTAAAAGCAAATATCAGGAGTCGTCACTAGTAGGTGTCGGAGAACAAAAGTTGTAGAAAGGACTAAGTCCTGGGAGAAAAAGAGAGAAGCCATTAAGTTGAACTCAAATGATACAATGACTTTCGTGTCCATTCAGCCACAAGGAGTGAAATCTGGAGAAGTAAAGAGGGAACTGTGGGCTCAAAGTGGACCAGGAGCTTTCTTCCTGGAGCACCTCCTGGGCCCTTTCATGGAAAGTTTGTGGTTAGCCATCTTCTGAGCCCTACAGAGAAAGATGCATCTCGTATTTACATGAGCATATAACAGAGATTGTCCTGACTCTACCATGAAAAGTCGCCCCAAATTAAATGCTTTTGGAATAGAGCAGGGCATCCTTGCTCTCATTTGTCAGTCGCCAGTTAAATGTTTTTCTAAAGTGATGCATAAAATACTTAAATATTGTTACTAAAGAAAAAGCAAGGCATTGCACGCACTTTTATGTAAAGATTCACATAAAACTTTAATAGTCATGGAATTAATTATTATTTCCTGACCCTGACAAGTAGCCCAAATTAAACCTACAAATGACCTCCAAGTCCAGTCAATTAGTAACCAAGAAAATGACCTACTCTCTTATAATTCTTACTTTTGTAGTTATAAGGAAAATTTTGCTCTCACTCATCATCAATATGTTAAATTGTGTGTTCAATGAGCTTTCTAAAGGACAGATTTTTCAAACAGTTTTTACCTTTTTTCACTTACACTGGCATTTTAGAAACTAAAAGAGAATCATGAAGAAGAAAGTTGGTGAGTTTCAAATGCATGAAAAGAAAAGGCGGGTAGCACGTGAAGAGAGTGAAAAGAATCTAAAATGCTTTGAACATTAAAAAAAAAAAAAGAAATGATTATGTTTACTTTGGATTCCTGCTGAGATACAGACCCATCCATATTTTTTTCTTTCTTCTTTAGATATCAACTTATAACTAGATCTATTAAGATCCCCAATTAACATGTGGACAGCAAAAATTTCAAAGTAAGGAAAATGAAAGAGAGGCAAAGACATTTTTATTCCTCTTCAGTATTTTCTCTCACAGTTTCTCCAATTTCCATCCCACATAGGGAAATTGGTATGTACTGAAGATTGTTATTGCCTCTGAACATGTAAGAGCTGTGACACAAAAGGAACTTTGGGGCTTTCTGATTTATTGCTTTATCATTTTTAGTGCCATCTCTGTTCATCCTCAAATCCAGGGCAGGCTATAGGACATATTAAAAGGGCACCATTTTCTGGATTTTCTTTTTAAAGGGCAAAGCACTTACCATTTTCTACATATAAAGCACTTATCTTTCAGCTCACTGTTTTTAGTGAATAACATGGAAGCCTGCTGTTTAAACCTCTTTAATACAGGAAAATCTATTTTCCTCGTTTTCTACCAACTTTTGAATTTTTATGCACCATGATTCTTATTTTCCTGAAAACTATAGCTATTTCAGCCTACATTCTCCTTTTAAGGAAACTGTGTTTTTTTCATACACTATATATGTGTGTGTGTGTGTACATATATATAAATGCACATTCAAATCCAAGCTAGAACTGACTCCAAACTTTGGGGTCCACACGTTCCTTTCTGTCAGCATTGTCGGAATCTATCATCTGCTGTCTAAAGAGGCAAATCCCAGCCACTACCCACTACCTTCACCACAAGGAACCGAAAAGCTTAAAGGCACAGGTCATCTAGAATTACAACTATAGTACCCATACACTTAGCAAATAACCGTGGTTGAACTTTAAATGCAGCCAAATACCTGCTCTTGAGTCCATTCTAAATTTTCTTGCTCTTCCTTCCCATGAACCAAACTCTGGTTCCAGATTTTGATATGAATGCCTCTGTTTAAACCTCGATTGTGTTTATTTATTCGTTTCCTCCTTATGCTAGTGCCTTTAATAATTCTTTGTCACAGGCGATTGTAAAGCTCACTTCCATCTTTGTCACAGGCGATTGTAAAGCTCACTTCCATCTTTTCATGAGCTCTAGGAAAGGAACTGACAAATATTTCTTCTTCAAGGGCCAGAAAATAAATATTTCAGGCCTTACAGGCCATAGCATCTATGTTGTAACTATTCCACTTGGCCATTGTAGCTCTAGAGTGGCCATAGACAATATGTAAACGAGTACATATGGTTGTGTTCCAATGAAATTTTAAGTGTGCTGATTTCACTCTCCACCTTTAGTTTACAAATCCCTGCTTTAGGATATAAACTAATACTTCTTATCTTAGCTGTTCACCCATTAACATTTCCAAAACCAATTTAAAATGTCAGAAAATAAAATTGAATTAACATTTGAAAATCAGTAGACATATGTGCAAAATGTTACA
>NW_012148808.1:1053430-1056302 GCF_000956105.1 Propithecus coquereli | reverse complement strand
CAAGTATATTTAAAAAAATCTCTAAAACATATTACATACATATATATGTGTATGTGTACACATATATGTATATTACATATATAATATTTAGCTGTTGTTAATAATTTGTTTTACCCAAGCATAAAAATATTAGTTACTCTGAAGGGAAAGGAGAAATAAAATATAAAAAATCTGTCAACAATCCTAAAATATTTACATTCATCTTTTAAAAGTTTTTGGAAAAAGTTTTGCATTGTTATAAAGGTAAAGATCAGGCAGACTTTTCATTATCAGATGGCAGCTGGATTACTATAAGTTGGCTCTTGGCATCTTTTAGTACATTTTAAAAATAGTTTCAAGTACCTGTGACCAAAAGATGCCACGTAGTCATAGAGATGACTCACTGTGTTGCCAGTAGATGCTGGGCTAAAAATAATGGCTATTCTATGATTGTCATATGTGTTCACAGAAGGAAGTGGCTGACTTAGGGGTATCTGTTCTACTGGATTGGTTACAATGAGACATCTTTTTTCTGCCAAAGATTATCTCAATGTTCTATATATTAAATACAATGTTCTACATACAGCTACTCCCTATGAAACTGAATTCTAAATTTAGTCTTAACCACCTTATTTCACATTTTTCAGGAATTACATTTGTCATTTGGTTTATAATCTCGCCTATCCGATCTAAACTGTTCACTTCTGCCTTTATTTTCTTGCTCATCTGGAAGCTAAATCAACAAAACAGCTTGGCACAGTAAATCATATGCTCTCACCATGGAGTTCTATCATATTTTTTAAAGCAAAAAGTCATCCAAAATATTCTATTATCAACAGTAAAAAAAAAGGAAAAATAAATTTTTCCCCTAAAAGGAACAGAAAGAGTGTTAAGCACTCTAAGAGATGTGTGAGGAATGTCGAAGACCAAAGGGCAAATACATTTTTATAACTACATTAAGTAACAAATGGAGCTGCACAGAATTATTCAGCTAAAATTCACGCTGAGTTGAACAATACCAGGGTACAGCCACTCACCTTACATGAGTGTTTTACCTTATAAGCAAACTTACATTCCACCTGAAGACTTCAGCTCTCTGCCATTTTGATATTAGCTTTCATCACATTTTAACCAGAACGTCTGTTTGGAATCATCTTGAGGTAATACTGATGTAGAGAAAGCCAGTAATGAAAGGAGTGTAGCATACACACGTGAACAAAAGCAAATAAATCACAATCACTTAACCAATGATCAAAGCTCTCTATTAATTAATGGGAGTATTCTGAAGCATTCAATGTAGGAATTATAATAACAGCATAAAAGGAAAACAGAAAAGATGTGTTTTTCAATCAACCATTATAAAAAGCAAACAAATTTTTTGCTGAAAAGACCCTTGAAAGTATTTGGAATCTTATTTTCAGAAGATACAGGAATATGCCATATTCGTATGCACAAGATTTCATAAATAAAGTTAACTGAGCCTGTGCCTCATTAACATAACTTATGAAACCGCTGCCCAGGTCCAGGAGCTGCAGGAGAAGGTCTTTATAAAAAGTTTTTCAAGTCTGTCTAGAGTTTAAAATAACAATGAACAAGAAATATGCTTGGTATTTTTCCCTTTATGTTTCAAGGGGAATACGACCGGTGAGATATTAAAGTAATGTACTTTCATTTCTTTAAGTCCCTTTTAGTCATCCATCTCCAAAGCTTAGGCTTCCTGCCCAGGAAATAAGAGGTAGGTGCCAGCCAGCCAAAACAAAATGTCTTAGCTTTGGCCTCCAACTGACTTTCTTGAATCTGCAGAAAAACAGTCTTGGAGAGTGTTGTGAGGGTTGGAGTAGATCAGTGAAGTGATTGCAAAGATCTTCATCGTCTCACATCCTCAGGGACCTACCCCCATCTTGAGGAGGGGAGGTGGTTTTGTAGAAGTATACAAAAAGGAATGAGGAACTAGAGACTAATGGGCATGTTTGTGGCTGAGCTCAGCATCAGCTCCAACCTGGTGCAGGTGTGATGGCTCTGACGTAATGGTAGGAGGTAGCTGCAGACGTGAGCAGGAAACAGTAGCCCTGGTTCCTCATGACTTGTGTGTGACATGCAAGCAATCTACATGTCCTCATGCTCTTCAGGAAGGCATTGAAAGAAGACCCAGTCTATTGCTATGATCATTCCAGAATGATGCATACCTATGCATGGATTACCGAGCCCTGTGGTGGTGTATTTCATTCATATTATTACTCAAAGCCTGTACCAATCTCATCCCTGTCTGTAGTGCCTACTTCTCCACTAGCACTAGATGCTTTCAATCTTTTTAAAATTGATGTTATTAGATGGAAATGGTATTTTATTATTATTTGTAAAGATTTCTATTCAGCATCTATGTCATAGGTCTTTATGAGGCCCACTTAAATAAAAACAACAGTTTTTTAAGTATTTATTATTTCCTTATCACTGTTCCAAATAGTTTACCTATATTAACTCATTTAATCATCATACTATCCTCTGAGAAAAATGTTACTCTCACCCCCATTTTCTGGAAGAGGAAACTGAGCACAGAGATGCTAAATAACTTGTCCGAGGTCACTCAGCTAACTAGGATTCAAGCCCAGGCAGCCTGGCTCCAGATTTAGCACTCTACGTTATCATGGAGGCAATTTTTATTAAGGCAACAATTTAGGTCTCTTTATTTTTCACAAGGTATAAAATTTACCCACAGACATGCATAGAATCTAAACTAGATGGGTCTATTTTCTTTTCTTTTTAATTTTTTAATTTCAAAATATTAATTAAGGGGATACAAATGTTTTTATTACATTCATATCTTATATAATGCTTTAGTCGGAGCATTTGGTAGGCCCATCAATTATGGAGACAATTTTAGAAGACAAGTGTA
>NW_012148808.1:1048260-1048855 GCF_000956105.1 Propithecus coquereli | reverse complement strand
ACACGGAATCTCTAAAATATGACTTTTATTTTCATTTATTGATTGATTTTTTAAAACTGACAGATAAAATGGTATGTATTTATCACGTACGATACGTTTCAAGGTATATATACATTGTGGAATGATGAAATCTAGATGATTAACATATGCATTACCTTACACAGTTATCGTAAAAACACTTAACATCTACTCTCTTAGCATTTTTCAAGAATATGATATATCATCATTAGCTATAGTCATCATGCTGTGCAATAGACCTCTTGAACTTATGTGTCCCAATTGTAATTTTTTGTCTTTTGACCAACATATCTCTAACTCATACACCCCACCCCCACCCCAAATATCCCAACCTCTGGTAACCACCATTCTACCCTATTTCTGTGAGAGAAATTGATCCTGATTGATCTTGCATGGGGAAATTTTCAACCATCATTAATCAGAAAAACTCGATTTTAGTTCATTTTGATTGTTTATTCAATTTTGTTGAGATAAATTAACATTTTACCCAGTGCTGGGATTGTAATTTAAGTATCTATATGATTAATGTTTCCACACAGTTTTAGAAAATGAAATGCCACATTTCAACTCATCTTAA
>NW_012148808.1:1045763-1048210 GCF_000956105.1 Propithecus coquereli | reverse complement strand
ACACGGAATCTCTAAAATATGACTTTTATTTTCATTTATTGATTGATTTTTTAAAACTGACAGATAAAATGGTATGTATTTATCACGTACGATACATTTCAAGGTATATATACATTGTGGAATGATGAAATCTAGCTGATTAACATATGCATTACCTTACACAGTTATCGTAAAAACACTTAACATCCACTCTCTTAGCATTTTTCAAGAATATGATATATCATCATTAACTATAGTCATCATGCTGTGCAATAGACCTCTTGAACTTATGTGTCCCAATTGTAATTTTTTATCTTTTGACCAACATATCTCTAACTCATACACCCCACCCCCATCCCAAATATCCCAACCTCTGGTAACCACCATTCTACCCTATTTCTGTGAGAGAAATTGACCCTGATTGATCTTGCATGGGGAAATTTTCAACCATCACTAATCAGAAAAACTCGATTTTAGTTCATTTTGATTGTTTATTCAATTTTGTTGAGATAAATTAACACTTTACCCAGTGCTGGGATTGTAATTTAAGTATCTATATGATTAATGTTTCCACACAGTTTTAGAAAATGAAATGCCACATTTCAACTCATCTTAATTGATGAAATATCATTCAATAAATTAAACCCTGCTGTGTTTCGAAGCAGGCATACAATTCACAGTGACTATTTGTACCCTATTAAAGATTTTAGGACAAGGTGAAAAATCAAAAATAATGACGGATGGGAATTTCTAGCAAATCCATAGCAACCTACAATCTCATCTGCATGTATATGTTTGTTCTTTGTTTCATAGTTTACTAATGATTCATATTCATTGAATATGATCTTGTTAAGATGCTGCCAAGGGGAGTACTTTATTCAAAACCTCATTCCTTCATTAAGAAATCTATCATATGTCTCATAATGTGAGCCTTTCTTTTTTCCATGAATGTTTCACATTTTACATCTTTTAAAGTGACTAAAGCAATCTATCCTGTTTGGAAATAGCAATTCCACAAAAGAATGAATTGCACATTTTGTGATACAAACTCAAATACATTACATTTGTCTGGTTTTCTATTAATATTCATGAAATTTTTTGCACTATTTGTTTTCTAGATTGTATTTAATTCAGTTCCCACTTTTCTACTAAATGTGGTTGAATAAAAAGCCCAAATTGCTATTTTGTGAAGTGTACTGAAGTGTTAATGTGTAATGTGGTTAAAAATGACTAATGAAAAAGTTAATAGGACCTTTTTCCACAGTCTACTTCCCAATATGTTCTACAACATGCTTGCATTATCACTGGTCCTTTTACATTTGGGCATAATATAAAAATATTTGCCACTGTTATCATTGTAAAATCCAATAAGAAATAATATAACATAGGAGGGTAGTATAAAACCATATTTAAAAATTCCAATTATTTAGTTGCCCATTACATGATCCAGCTATGTATTCCATAGCCATCTGAGGCTCTGCATTTCCAAAACATAATGCTTTATCATATCTAACACCTCAAATATTCTCTTCCTTCTTTAATACTGATCATAGTTATTGAAAATAGTTGAATGCATGTGCTTTGGAGTTAGATGGTCCTAGGTTCAAATCCCAGCTATGCCACTATCCTCTGTGTGGTCTTGGGCAAGTTACTTAACCCGAGTATCTTCATCTGTAGAAGGTGAATAATAATTGTTACATCATACATTAAAAGAGATGATGCAAATAAAGTGTTTATCAGCATCCTAAATCAGTTATCTAGAAGTCTTTCTTAGTTTCCTTCTTTATCAGACACTTTACAGCCAACTTAGGCTCAAGTTTTGTTACCCCTCAAATGTCTAAATAACTCTCACCCTGTTCCTTCCTCTTCATCCCCACTGTGACAGCCTTAGCACATGGCCTTACTGTTCACCTGCATAATATCTGTATTCTCCTCAATGATCTCCCTGCCTAAACTCTAACCCTCTCCAATCCATCTTCCACAAGACCTCCAGAATAATGTCACTAAATGTCTGGAATAATGTCACTGCATTACAAATCTGATTTTTTTACTTTTACAAATTAAACTTTCAATAGCCTAAATTGAAAACCATTGGGATGATTTTTAAGGCCCTCCCTGGTCTGAGATGTAGTTCTTGCTTACATGGTCAGCATTATCTATGTCTACTTCCTCCTCATTCTCCACCCAAACTCCTTCACACTTAATGGTCCTGTCATCTTCACATGCTTTTGCATGTGCTGTTTCCTAGTCTGGAATAGGAGAAAAGGAACAAATACCTCTCCAAATAGATCTAAGATGTCACTTTACATTACTGTGCTATACAACAGAACTTGCTATGCAAAATCTCTTAAAAGATTACTTATTTGGTTATTACAGAAAGAACAAGTATAAATAAGAATTCTAGTTCAAAATCTTTTCAGACATACAGCACCACTCTTATTGCTAATACAAACTAATGCCTTCAACAA
>NW_012148808.1:1041113-1043558 GCF_000956105.1 Propithecus coquereli | reverse complement strand
ATTTTCAATGTAAATTTAAAACAGGCAAGAAATTTTAACAATTAATGAAGATGTTATGTTTACGTATATAATTTGTTGGAAAAATCTGCAGCAGAATTTCTGACCTACTTTAGACAGTGATTAACCTTATTATTACAGTTACCATTGTTTGCTTAAAATTTATTTATTAATACCCTTTCTCAAATTCAAAGATAAAATTATCCCTTGAACAATTTACCTAAAATCAATCAGAATCCTTGATACTTTTCACTTTCATCTTAATCCTCTTGAGAAAGTAAAATAACATGTCTTTCTAGAATTCAGCAGGAAATCACTTTTAATAGCTATGTGCCTATTAGGGTGAAAGGATCTTGTCTTCTCTGAAGGAAGCAGACTTGTGATGAGTCAGTGAAAATATATTTGAGGAATGTTTTGACTCACTGCGTGAGAAGTAGAGACAAAAATAAGACAAACAAACCAATTAAAAAATGGGTGAAAGACTTGACTAGACATTTCTCTAAAGAAGACATATAGATGGCTGTGACATAATAAAATATAAATTTCCTCTCTGTTCCCAATTCCTGGCACAGAATTTCTAAAATTCTTATAACCTGAGAGACAGAGGTAATCGGAGCATCTTTTGTTGTAATATTTGGTCTGCCCCTCTGCTTCCTGACTTAAGAGCTTCTAAGACTCTGGAAATTTCCTCTAGGAAGAGGAAGGATTAACTTAGCCCTCTGTAAGCTAATTACCAGTGGCCATTGATTTAATCAATCATGCCTATGCAATGGAACCTCCATAGAAACTCCAAACAGCAGAGTTCAGAGAGCTTTTGGGTTGGTGAACAAATTGAGGTGCTGGGAGGGTGGCATGACTAGAGAAGGTATGGAAGCTCTGCGCCCTTCACCATACCTTGTCCTATACATCTCTTCCATGGGGCTGTTCTTGAGTAATAAACCAGTAATAGTAAGTAAAGTGTTTCCCTGTGTTCTTTGAGCCATAATAGCAAATTATTAAAACCAAAGAGGGAGAATATGGGAACCCCCAATTTGTAGCCAAGTCAGACAGAAGTATAGGTAAACTAGAAACCCACTACCATACTTAGGATTGACATCCGAAGTGAGGAGCAGTCTTTTAGGACTGAGCCCTTAAATTGTGGGCTCTGTGCTAACTGCAGGTAGTGGCAGAATTGAGTTAAATTGTAGGACACCCAGTTGTTGTCCACAGAGAACTGGAGAATTCCTTGGTGTAGAAAACCCACATATTTGGTGTCAGAAGTGTTGTAAATATAGAAAAATAGTTTTTCCCTTTAATGGCCAATAAGCACTTAAAGAAATGCTCAAAATCATTTGTCATTAGGGAAATGCAGTTAAAAACCACATGAGATACCACTTAACAGCTACTAATATTGCCAACATTTTTATTAAAAATATAAAAAATGGTGAATCTGTGGGGAAATTGGGACCCTCATATATTGCTGGTAAGACTGTAACATGGTGCAGACACTGTAGAAAACAATTTGATGGTTGCTGAAAAAGTTAAACACAGAATTACTATATGACCCAGCAATTCCACTCCTATATGTACACTTGAAAGAATCAAAAACAGGGACTTAAACAGATATTTGTATACCAATGTTCATAGCAGGATTATTCACAACAGCCCAAAGCTGACCAAGTGTCCATCAATAGATGATTGGATAAACAAAATACGATATATATATATAACACATACAGTAGAATGTTATTCAGACATAAGAAGGAAGTTCTGACACATGCTACAACATGGATAAATCTTGAAGACTTTGTGATAAGTGAAATAATGCAGACACAAAAAGACAAATATTATATGATTCCACTTATATGAAATATATGTAATAGACAAATTCATAGAGACAGAGTTAGATTAGGCATTACCATGGGCTGAGGAAGGGCAGAATGGGGAATTATTCCTTAATGGTTTGTTGAAGTTAAATAAAATATAGAGACAAATCTCTACATTTAAAATGTTTTATTTAGGAAGTAAGAATTTCAATTCAGGGCATACACAGACCAAGTGGTCTTCGGTATGTCCGAAGAACAAAGAGAAAGGTTGAAGTTTTTATAAAAAGAAGAAATCTTATGTATTGTTCTTTAAGGAAGTTCATTGGCACTAGTAAAGTTTTGGGGAGCTGGCAAGTTCTGATTAGCAAGTGAGGGCAGTGGGTAAAACTATTCTTAGAGTAGCAGCAGGTTGTGTTCAGTAGCTATTAGATAAAACTGGTTTCAGGTTACAGCAGGCAATTTCAGCAGCCAGGCTCACGGAGAATTACATTCCTGAAGCAATGTTATACACTACGAGTGCTTTTTCCCCCTGGCTTCTCAACTCTGTTTTAGTTGGTTATGACAAGAATGACCCAATTCATATGATCAACTTTCACAGGTTATAGTTTCTTTTTAAAATGATGAAAAGTTTTGAAAATAGGCA
>NW_012148808.1:1028902-1041063 GCF_000956105.1 Propithecus coquereli | reverse complement strand
GTATTTAGGATGTCATGAAAATGGTAGTAATATACAATAAGAAAAAATAAGAAGCATGAATTTGAAGATTATCCTCTTACTGGTATTGCTTGGAGTAATGTGTCAAATTTTCCCTGCACATTTTCAGTGATCCAGTTGCATCTTACATGATTCTTTACCCTGATTTCATAGAAGTAGTTTATTGCTTCTCATTGGCAGGTGAAAATAAACATATTCTAGGCACTAAAGAACCAACATCAGAGTACTTGCAATGCCCAGTTCTGGTTTTCTCACTCAATGGCCTGGACATCTTTGATGTGTCAATTCTATATCTATCCCTGCCCTTCCTAGTGCCCTTCTCCTCCCTATGAGTCACAGATTTTTAAGACTCTAGCTGCACTTTACCCTCATGGCTAGAGATCTCCATCAAATTCATCATTATGGATTTTCTCTATGGTAGCACGGTTTGCAGGAATTCAAATGTTCTTTAAATTATTCTAATACTGTCATGTAGCTCTATGGCACTGGATGAGTAAACACAAATTAACCACAGTCATGGATGAAGGAAGATTAAATACACTTAATCTCTTTACTGTCTCTGTAATCAAGAGAAAATGGTCATTCATAAAGAGTTTCTCAAACTGGGCCCTATGGACACTTTGGACCAGATGATTCCTCATTGTGGGGGCCTGTCCTGTGCACTGCAGGGTGTTTAGCAGCATCCCTGGCCACTACGTGCCAGATATCAGTAGCCTCCACCCTCCCCCCACTCTTCAGTTGTGACAATCTCTAGACACTGATGTCTAGCTATTCCCTGTTTCTGAACATAATTCCATTTTTAATTTCAAGTAGAAAGCAGATGCTTTTTTCTTTAAAATGCTCATTACTGCATGTTGCTTTGGTAAGTAGAATACTAATAATAGAAATGTGCAATTTCATCTTGTTGCAGCTTAAACTTATTTTTCCTTCAGTGGTAAGAGAATGCCATGTGTTTGTTCCTTGTTGCTATTCATTGTATGTTTAAGATTGTCCATTATTCTTCTTAATCCCCTAGTTGTATTATTTTCTGGCTTGATAAGTCTGATTCCTTTGACCTCTACAACTTTAAGACAGCATAGCACAGTACAGAGATTCCCAAAATCTTCTGCATAATGGTAATTTCAAAAAGTACTGGCATCTATGTCCCCTAGAGATTGGGAGTTAATTAGTCTGGGGTGTGGCCTGACTGTTGTAATTTTTTAAGCCTACCCACCCCCCCCAGAAGATTCCAATGTGGAGACAAGTTTAGAGACTGCTGGCATAAGAGTTAAGCATGCAGACACAGGGCCAGGCTGGTTGGGGCCAAAGCTGGGTTCTGCTCCTTGAGAGCATGTGCAAGTCACTTGCACTCCTGTGCTTCAGTTCCCTTATCTGTAAAATGGATACTGTACAATAACACTGCCTACTTCTGGAGGTTACGAGCTAATGTATGTAATACGTATAAAAGCAATTGGTCCCTTACATTTGGTAAGTCTTATTCAAGCTAGTAGTAGTAGCAGTGTTAGTAGTATCATCACTTTTTATCACCCTCAATCATTTTCTCTTCAACTTCTGTTTTGTTTTGTTTTGTTTTGTTTTGTTTTAACTTAACACTTAATGGACCCTGGATGTGGCCTACCATAAGTACACTCCTATTATAGAGCATTACCTAACACAGGCATGCCCAATGACAGTATATTAGGAATCTAGAGCCATTTTTACTTCCACTCACTTTGTTGAATTTATGCTGATTAAATCAGTGTCCCTGACAAATTAGACTGCACTGTGAAAATGTTCAAGACACTGCTGCTTTCTGATTTTTTTCCAGCTACTCCACAGCTGAATATTTGTTAAGGCCAAATTCTGTACATTATATGTATATCTTACCAGTGGTAAGTCTACTCACAATTCAATATATACATGTTCTAATCTCACTTGTGTCCAAATTACATTATAACTATTAAATTTACATATATAAAACATTATCAATATAACTAATTTGGGGGAGGGCTCTAGAAAACTGAATAATTTTTAATTTTTCTAGTACTAAGTTTATTTTCTTGTTAAAATGTCTAACCTAAATATAATTAAATTAATGTATTAAATATTTTCAATGTAAATTTAAAACAGGCAAGAAATTTTAACAATTAATGAAGATGTTATGTTTACGTATATAATTTGTTGGAAAAATCTGCAGCAGAATTTCTGACCTACTTTAGACAGTGATTAACCTTATTATTACAGTTACCATTGTTTGCTTAAAATTTATTTATTAATACCCTTTCTCAAATTCAAAGATAAAATTATCCCTTGAACAATTTACCTAAAATCAATCAGAATCCTTGATACTTTTCACTTTCATCTTAATCCTCTTGAGAAAGTAAAATAACATGTCTTTCTAGAATTCAGCAGGAAATCACTTTTAATAGCTATGTGCCTATTAGGGTGAAAGGATCTTGTCTTCTCTGAAGGAAGCAGACTTGTGATGAGTCAGTGAAAATATATTTGAGGAATGTTTTGACTCACTGCGTGAGAAGTAGAGACAAAAATAAGACAAACAAACCAATTAAAAAATGGGTGAAAGACTTGACTAGACATTTCTCTAAAGAAGACATATAGATGGCTGTGACATAATAAAATATAAATTTCCTCTCTGTTCCCAATTCCTGGCACAGAATTTCTAAAATTCTTATAACCTGAGAGACAGAGGTAATCGGAGCATCTTTTGTTGTAATATTTGGTCTGCCCCTCTGCTTCCTGACTTAAGAGCTTCTAAGACTCTGGAAATTTCCTCTAGGAAGAGGAAGGATTAACTTAGCCCTCTGTAAGCTAATTACCAGTGGCCATTGATTTAATCAATCATGCCTATGCAATGGAACCTCCATAGAAACTCCAAACAGCAGAGTTCAGAGAGCTTTTGGGTTGGTGAACAAATTGAGGTGCTGGGAGGGTGGCATGACTAGAGAAGGTATGGAAGCTCTGCGCCCTTCACCATACCTTGTCCTATACATCTCTTCCATGGGGCTGTTCTTGAGTAATAAACCAGTAATAGTAAGTAAAGTGTTTCCCTGTGTTCTTTGAGCCATAATAGCAAATTATTAAAACCAAAGAGGGAGAATATGGGAACCCCCAATTTGTAGCCAAGTCAGACAGAAGTATAGGTAAACTAGAAACCCACTACCATACTTAGGATTGACATCCGAAGTGAGGAGCAGTCTTTTAGGACTGAGCCCTTAAATTGTGGGCTCTGTGCTAACTGCAGGTAGTGGCAGAATTGAGTTAAATTGTAGGACACCCAGTTGTTGTCCACAGAGAACTGGAGAATTCCTTGGTGTAGAAAACCCACATATTTGGTGTCAGAAGTGTTGTAAATATAGAAAAATAGTTTTTCCCTTTAATGGCCAATAAGCACTTAAAGAAATGCTCAAAATCATTTGTCATTAGGGAAATGCAGTTAAAAACCACATGAGATACCACTTAACAGCTACTAATATTGCCAACATTTTTATTAAAAATATAAAAAATGGTGAATCTGTGGGGAAATTGGGACCCTCATATATTGCTGGTAAGACTGTAACATGGTGCAGACACTGTAGAAAACAATTTGATGGTTGCTGAAAAAGTTAAACACAGAATTACTATATGACCCAGCAATTCCACTCCTATATGTACACTTGAAAGAATCAAAAACAGGGACTTAAACAGATATTTGTATACCAATGTTCATAGCAGGATTATTCACAACAGCCCAAAGCTGACCAAGTGTCCATCAATAGATGATTGGATAAACAAAATACGATATATATATATATAACACATACAGTAGAATGTTATTCAGACATAAGAAGGAAGTTCTGACACATGCTACAACATGGATAAATCTTGAAGACTTTGTGATAAGTGAAATAATGCAGACACAAAAAGACAAATATTATATGATTCCACTTATATGAAATATATGTAATAGACAAATTCATAGAGACAGAGTTAGATTAGGCATTACCATGGGCTGAGGAAGGGCAGAATGGGGAATTATTCCTTAATGGTTTGTTGAAGTTAAATAAAATATAGAGACAAATCTCTACATTTAAAATGTTTTATTTAGGAAGTAAGAATTTCAATTCAGGGCATACACAGACCAAGTGGTCTTCGGTATGTCCGAAGAACAAAGAGAAAGGTTGAAGTTTTTATAAAAAGAAGAAATCTTATGTATTGTTCTTTAAGGAAGTTCATTGGCACTAGTAAAGTTTTGGGGAGCTGGCAAGTTCTGATTAGCAAGTGAGGGCAGTGGGTAAAACTATTCTTAGAGTAGCAGCAGGTTGTGTTCAGTAGCTATTAGATAAAACTGGTTTCAGGTTACAGCAGGCAATTTCAGCAGCCAGGCTCACGGAGAATTACATTCCTGAAGCAATGTTATACACTACGAGTGCTTTTTCCCCCTGGCTTCTCAACTCTGTTTTAGTTGGTTATGACAAGAATGACCCAATTCATATGATCAACTTTCACAGGTTATAGTTTCTTTTTAAAATGATGAAAAGTTTTGAAAATAGGCAATGGTGATAATTGCACAATATTGTAAAAGTACTTAATGCCACTAAATTGTACCCTTAAACATTGTTAAAATGGTAAATTTATTTATATATATATATAGTCTTACTACAATAAAAATAGGTTAGAAAAAATATCTCCCATGAATAGATTCTCAATACCCAAGGGCTGAGGACATTTTAGACACAAATATTACATGGTATGCCCCATATAAATAAATAAAAAGTATTTATTCCCAGAAAGTTTTTGATGAAAAGATATAAAGAGTGAGGACAAATTTTAAAAATTACAAACTCACCCAAACTACTTTCATACATTTATGACCAATGGGAATGGAAGCTGGCACAGAAACTAGATGTCAGTAACATCCTCATGCCCTGCTGTGACAAACAATCATGTCCCCAGACATTGCCAAATGTTCTCCAGGGGGCAAAAACCCCAGTATAGAACCACTGCCTTGAGATAACCCATGTGTGGTGTTGAACCCAGTATCTGCCTTAAGAAAATACTCAATAAATAGTAACTATAATGGGGAAAAGAAAGGTATGGCTTTTGCAAAAACAGGGGCAGACCTCCTAAACACTGAAGAAATGATCTTTAAAAAAAACTATCATTTCAAGGAATTCTAGTTTTTCTTGGTATAAAGAACTTATGACTTTAACATTGTATTATTTTCTCCAAAATTAGGACACTAGCACTATCAGATGATTTGAAGGCAAAGTAACACACATGGAAAAGTTTGCTACATTGATTGTCTATCAACAAAATGTCTGCAATGGGTAAAACCCTTGAATATCAGTGTTTCTTTTTATCATAGATAGCAAATACAATCCCTCCCCCAGAAAGCAATAAAAACATTTAAGGGAGGATGTTTTAGACTCTAAAATGTCAACTGGAGGAGAAATAGAAATTGTTGAATGATTTTTACCATTTCTTTTCTGATTACTACCATGACTATATTCGCCCCATGAAGCCTTCAGTGTCTGAGGAAAGACTGAACATAATCTCCTTTGTACTTTATAGAGGTCTGTTAGAATGCTTTTATCACTCTATTTGAATTACAATAAATGCAGATACTAGATTTTAGATGTTTGCAATAGATGTATGTTGATTATATCAGTGTTTTCTGTCAAATTAGATTACTCTGTGAAAATGTTAAAGAGGAGATACACTATTGCTTTCTGATCTATTTCGTAGCCTCTCCACGGCTGAGATATTTGTTAAACCCAAATCATTTAGATTATCTGTATATCTTAATAAGGTGTCCATTTACAGTTCAATATATACACATTCTAATCTCATTCATCTCCGAATCCAATTTTAACTATTGAATACTGCTGGCATTCAAATTTTGCCTCTTATTTTTAACATCGTTTCATTTAAAAAATAAAGAAAGAAATCTTCTGCTCCTTATTTGTTTCTTGCAGTTGCTATAAGACATTGTCACGAACTTGGTGGCTTAAAACAACAGAAATGTATTATCTCACAGTTCCAGAGGCCAGGAGTCTGAAATCAAGGTGTTGTGCAGGCAGACCACACTCCCTCTAAAAGCTCTGAGGGAAAATCCATTCCACCTCTCTGGCTTCCAGTCACTGCTGGCATTCCTGGTGTTCCTTGGCTTATGGTTGCAACATTCCAGTCTCTGCCTCTGTCTTCACAACACTTCTCCTCTGTGTGAGTCTGTAATCACTCTCTCCCCCTCTGTCTCTCTCTTATAAGAACACTTGTGATGACATTTAGGACACACTCAGATAATGCAGGATGATCTCCTGACCTCACCAGAATGCTTAACTTCTAATCACATTTGCAAAGACCCTTTTTCCAAATAAGGCAACTTTTACAGATTCTAAGGATTCGAACAAAGAAATATCTTTAAGGGGCCATTTTTCCACCATATGCTACATGTCAGCATATGAAAAACAAAAATGTTACCAAAATCAAATTTCAATTGAGATACCACACAAAAGATATCTGTTATTCAACTGTGTAACTACAAAATCTATTCAATTTTCAAAGTATTAGTTTATTCTTACTCGAAGTAAGGTGCAAGTAAAAACATATTCTTAACATAAATATTTAAGGAATTTGGATTTAATGAGAAAGCAGGAAGAAACACATGAACAAAAAAACTGAATATATAAAAAGAGATCATTTTCCCTAAATGTGCTATTATGATTCCAACCTGGTTTTTATAACTAGGTCTAGGTCACAACTATGTCTTCATTTACTTTCCAACGGAAACTTCATTAATTTATGTTTTCAAATGAAATATCCTGTGGTGGCATATTTTTAAAGTGTAATGTGGTTGGAAGAGACAAGGTGGCTGATTAGAGACATTGGTTGCAAGATCATCTCAGAAAGAAGGAAAAGTCTTGTTCAAAAAAATAAAAAATAGCTGAAGCGTAACTGTGAGGGAAAAGTTCCAGAATCTACCAGATTTCACGGGAAGAAGTTGTGAAGCGGAACAAGAAGGAGCAAGATCTTGCTAGACATCAACCCCCAAGAGGCTTTGAACCTAGTGGAAAGGTCGCCGCCGGGGTCTCAGGCCCTCCAGCGTGTGGGACTGACATAGAGACCAGTGATTCACAGTAGAACCACCCAGCTATCTACAAGTGGAGCCAAATGAGGCCGTGGATGCCTGAGCTCCAGCCCCAGTCCTTGTCCCAAGCAAGCACCAGAGCAGCTGGCTCATGCCTCCAGTCCCCAGGCATGCTGCCACTGCAGGCAAGGAAGTCGGAGCCAAGCAAGTTGCAAGAACGCCTCTCCGCCTGAGGAAAGCTTCCCGTGCAGCTGCCAGCAAGAGTAGGCATGGGGTCTGGCTGCTGCCACTGGAAGAATTTATCCTAAAGCCGCCATCAGGAGACATCAGGAAAGGAAAAAAATGGCGGATTAGAAGCAGCCGGTGAATCCACAGCTCCTAAGGAAAGAAGAGTAAATAGGAAGCAGCTGCGTACCTACGGACAGCTATTCTCAGAAGGAACATTGTGAAATCGCAGAGAAGCAGCGGTACTCTCAGTGTGGAAAAGAAAAGGTGACAGGGTGATACATTTGTTAATATCAAATCACGTGGGGGAAGATTAGCAGGTTAGAGCACTGGGGCACCGTGTTTACCTTGCAGGTGCTGTGGCTGAGTTGGGAGAGGGCTCTCTCGGCTGCCGCAGATAGGGGACCTGCCTGGAGTCTGTGCAGAGTCACTGCACTGACAACAGGTGTGGTGGGGATTGGACAGCAACTAAAGCTATCCTGAGCTCTTGAGTGCCTGGTACCAGGCCGGCATGGGACTCAGCTTTGTGGCTGCAGCCTTCACATTGCCTCCACCAGACTGGGGAGGAAGCGCACCAATGGAAGGCTCCTCTAAGCTGTACCCAGTGACTGGAAGCCAAGCGCCCCTCCCTAACAGCACAACGAGATCTGAGCACATGGGCTCCGACCTGGGAGGCTTTGGGCAACTGTTTGGTGGGTCCTAGGGGGTATGGGGAGAACTCCACAGTCCCCTGGCAGCTGGAACCGACCTCCACCAAGGGAGTTGGCAACTGGTCCCCAAGCCTGTGGAATAGCGCACCACCTGCTTGGCCCAGACTGCAACCTCCAGGTCCCAATTGCCTGCTGGCTGCTCAGCCCTGACCCGGCCCTCCAGGTCGGATCAGTCCTGCTGCCACGGGCCTGCTCTTGGCTCACACACTCTGCTCAGAAGCCCTGCTTCTGGCTGCTCCCCAGTCTCAGCTCTGAGGCTCACACACCAGAGCCCAAGGCTCCACCTCTGTGTCTCCAGAACTTCTGCCAGGTTCAGGACACTGCCCCGAGATTCCAGCACTGCACATGGGCCCCAAGACCCCACTCTGGATCCTCCACCATTGCCATAGGAACTGCTTCAAAGTCCAATGCCCTTCCAGTGACCCCCAGCCTCAAGCCACCAGTACGCTGGGACCTGGTTTGCGCAAATGCCCACAGCCCAGGAACTCATGACCACTGCCTGGATAGCCTCACCCAGCTCCCACTAACACCTCTGTGGGGAGACCCTGGGCAAAGCAATCCCCACAACACCAGCCTCAGTGAAGAGGGTCTTGCCCAGCTCCCAAGTCAAACATCCTACAACTATCTGATAAGCAGCCCAATACCCATCACAAAGAGCATCAAGTACAGGCTTTAACAGAGGTAGCCTCAGGTGAACAGATAAAATCAGAACAACTTCATTACAGGGTTCTAGTGCATAAACCCCACCCCTGCTGCTTCAACATTGGGGAGGAGTAGAGGGGAGCACCAGTTGAGGACCTTCTTCTTCTAATTAAACAGGAAAGTTCCCAGCAAAGAACAGGGTACCCTGCAAATCTATTTATCCCTGACTCAAGAAAAGAGGTTTCAGATGAGAAGAAACCAGAAAAAGAAGGCTGGCAACTTGAAAAATCAAACAAATTAACACTTCCAAGGGATCACAATGGAGCCACAGTGGTGAACTTGAACTGCAAGGAAACTATCAAAATGACAGAAATGGAATTCAGAGCATGGATGACAAATAAGATGAATGGAATTGAAGAGAAATTTCAAAATCAACAAAAAGAAGCCAAAAAAAAAAAATTCAGGAAATTAATGATAAAGTCACTAAAGAGCTAGATAACATACAGTAGAATACAATAGAACTCAGAGAAATGAAGGAGTCATTTAGGGAATTTCAAAACACAGCAGAAAGTATCAGCAACAGATTAAACCAAGGAGAAGAAAGTATCTCAGAGCTTGAAGACAGGTTCTCGAGCTAACCCAGACATTTAAAGAGGCAGAGAAGAGAATATAAAAGGTGGAACAATTACTCAGAGAGATACAAGACTGTGCAAAGCAAACAACATACAAATTATAGGTATCCCTGAGGGAGAAGAAAGAGCTAAAAGCATGGAAAATCTATTCAAGGAAATTATTGAAGAAAATTTCCTCAGTATCACTAGAGATACAGGCATCCATACAAGAGGGTCACTGAACTCTGGGAAGATTCATAACAAATAGGGAATCTACAAGACACACAGTAATCAACCTGGCCAAAGTCAAAATGAAGGAGAAAATTCTATAAGCACGTAGACATAAGGATGACTGACCTACAAAGGAAAATCCATCAGGCTAACAGCAGAGTTCTCAGAGGAAACCCTATAAGCCAGGAGAGAGTGGGGACCCATCTTCAATCTGCTTAAACAGAACAACTGTCAGCCTAGAATTTTGTATCTTGCAAAACTGAGTTTCATAATTGATGGAGAAATTAAGTCTTTTCCAGACAAGCAAACACTGAGGGAATTTGTCATGACCAAACCTGCCCTTCAGGGAAATACTCAGAATGCATTATACACAAATCAGCACAATAGATACCCACCAGTGTAAAACCACTGAAAAAAGCTAAAGCTCACAACACTTATAAAAGAATAGCACTAGAAGAGAAACAAAGCAATAAGGTACTACCCAACAGGAAGAACATAAAAGCATCCCACATATTAATTCTATCTCTTAACATTAACTTTTTGAATGCACCACTTAAAAGACATGGTCTGGCTGAATGGATGAAAAAACATAACTATCTACTGTCTCCAGAAGATGGATCTAAACCACAAGGATGCACACAGGCTCAATGTGAAAGGATGGAAAAAAATATTCCACGCAAATGGAAACCAAAAGTGAGCAGGTATAGCCATTCTCATATCAAATAAAATTGACTTTAAATCAACAATACTAAAAAAAGACGAAGATGGTCATTATATAATGGTAAGGGCAGCAAGTCAACAAGAAGGCATAACAATCCTGCATGTTTATACACCTAACACAAGCAGATTCATAAAGCAAATTCTAATAGATCTAAGCAAAGAGATAAACAGCACTATTATAATTGCCAGGGACTTCAACACCCACTGACAGAACTGAACAGATCATCCAAGCGGATAATAAATAAAGAAACACTGGACTCAAATGGGACACTAGAACAAATGGGCCTAACAGACATATATAGATTTTACCCAGAAACTACTGAATATACCTTCTTCTCAACAGCACATGAGACATTCTCCAAGATTGATCATATCTTAGGCCACAGAACATGTCTCAACAAATTCAAAGAAATAGAAATTGTACCATGTATCTTCTCAGACTACAGTGGAATAAAATTAGAAATCAACTCCAAGAGAAACACTCAATTCCATACAAGGTCATGAAAATTAAACAACCTGCTGCTGAATGATTATTGTGTCAATAATGACATTAAGGTGGAAATTAAAAGATTCCTTGAACTAAACAACAAAGGGGATACAAGCTATCAAAATCTATGGGATTCAGTAAAAGCATTCCTAAGAGGAAAATTCATAGCCTTAAATGCACACATCAAAAAGGCAGAAAGATCGCAAATTAACAGTCCAATTACAGGTCAAAAGGAACTAGAAAAGGAAGAATAAACCAAAAACAAAGTCAGCAGAAGAAAAGAAATACCTAAGGTCAGAACAGAACTAAACGAAATGGAAAACAAACAAACAAACAAAAATACAAAGGATCAACAAAACAAAGAGTTGG
The DNA here is from genome assembly GCF_000956105.1 of Propithecus coquereli. Lineage (NCBI taxonomy): Eukaryota > Metazoa > Chordata > Mammalia > Primates > Indriidae > Propithecus > Propithecus coquereli. Next base: position 1,029,984 of record NW_012148808.1, on the reverse strand, counting down.
TTCTTTGAAAAGATAAATCAAATTGATAAACTTCTTGCCAGATTAACCAGAAATAGAAGGGAAAGGACTCAAATAAGCTCAATCAGAAATGAAAATTGAGATATTACAGCTGATACCACAGAAATACAAAATGTCATCTCAGGACCAAATGGCAATAAACTTGGCACCAAAGTTTACACATAAGACATGATTATAGATCAAATAGTGATAGGAGGATGGCAGCATGGATCTTTGATTTCCCAGCATGTTATTTCTCATACAGAATAATTGAGCACTGGACAATATGGAAGAGAATACATGGGTTTCATAGGTGAATGGAAACATATAAATCCCTTTACGTAGCAGGAAGCACACAGAGGTTTAAGTAACTCGCCCAAAGTCACATAGACAACTAGTTAAGGTCATAGTTGGATCACGTTGACTATTATCTCCACTTTGTATTGAGTAGATATGCTAAAAAACTAGCCTGCACAGAAAAAGCAGATAGATTTGTCATTGGGCGGTGAGTAGGACAGGCAGCAGGTAAAGAAAAATGGTTCCTCTGAGAAAACAGTTCCACTGGCATGTTGGATCCTGTATGACTCCAGTTCAATGACTTCAGATCAACATATGTACATTTGTGTGCATTATGTACCAGGTACTGTGCTTAGTGCTGAGGTTACCAGGGAGGGTCAGATTCAGCCCCACTCTGAGGAATAGAGGCCAGAGAGAAAAACAGACACAAAACAAACTATGAAACGATATAAAATGACGTGATTTTTACAAGACCTCAACAGACTATGGGCTCAAATGAAATCCCATATTGTAATAATGCAACTTCCTGAATATCTTTAGCTATCTCAAATCCCTCACCTCTAGGATGCAGGGTCCCATGATGGTAAATCACAGATGTTTCCAAATAAATTCACTCCCACAGCTCTGCCAAGCACTGTGATTCTCTTCCAAGTACCCTTCCAGAAACCTACCACCAATGCAGCACCAACGTTATAAAGTGTGGTAGCATGCCTCCCCCTCCTTCCTGGTACTTGCTATGAACAAGGTCCAAAAAGGGTGTTTGTGGAGTCTCAACGGATCTTGCCTTC
>NW_012148808.1:1012498-1027922 GCF_000956105.1 Propithecus coquereli | reverse complement strand
ATAGCTTTTTATTCACAGTAGAACTTTTCAAAATTGGAGTCAATCCACTTACACCCCGTCACTGCTTTATCAACTAAGTCTATGTAGTATTCTGAATTCTTTGTTGTCATTTCAACAAGGTTCCACGGCCTTTGCACCAGGAATAGATTGCATCTCAAGACACCAATTTCTTTGCCCATCCATAAGAAGTAACTCCTCATCTGTTCCAAGTTTTATCATGAAATTGCAGCAATTCCATCACATCTTCAGACTGCACTTCTGATTCTAGGTTTTCTTGCTATTTTCACTGCATCTGGAGTTACTTCCTCCAGTGAAGTCTTGACCTCCAAAAAGTCATCCACAAGAGTGAGAATCAACTTCTTCCAGACTTCTGTTCATGTTGACATTTTGACCTCCTTCCACAAATCACAAAGGTTCTTAACGGCATCTAGAAAGGTGAATTCTTTCAAGAAGGTTTTCAATTTATTTTGCCCACATCCATCAGAAGGATCACTATCTATGGTAGCTATAGCCTTACAAAATGTATTTTTTAAATAATAAGATTTCAAACTCAAAATTACTCCTTGATCCATCCACTGCAGAATGGATGTTGTATTAAGACACATGAAAACAACATTAATCTCCTTGTGCATCTCCATCATGCTCCTGGGTGGCCAGGAGCATTGTCAATGAGCAGTTATTTTGAAAGGAATCTTTTTTTTTATGAGCAGTAGGTCTCAACAGTGGGCTTAAAATATTCAATAAACCATGATGCAAACAGATGTGCTGTTTTCCAGGCTTTATTTTTTCATTTATAGAGCACAGCAGAGTAGATTTAGCATAATTCTTACGAACCCTAGGATTTTCAGAATGGTAAATGAGCATTGGCTTCAATGTAAAGTCAGCAACTGCATTAGGTCCTAACAAGAGAGTCAGCCTATCCTTCGAAGCTTTGAAGCCAGGCATTAACTCCTTTCTAATTATGAAACTCCTAAATGGCACTTTCTTCCAGTAGAAGGTGGTTTTATCTCCACTGAAAATCTGTGTAGCCACCTTCATCAATGATCTTAGCTAGATCTTCTGGATAACTTGCTGCTTCACTTTGTACTTTTCATGTTATGAAGACATCTTCTTTTTTCAAACTTCATGAACTAACCTCTGCTAGCTTCAGACTTTTGTTCTGTGGCTTCTCAACTCTCTCAGACTTCATAGAACTGAAGATTGTTGGGGCCTTCCTCTGAATTAGGCTTTGGCTTAAGGAATGTTGTGGCTGGTTACATCTTCTATCTGGACCACTAAAACTTCCTCCACATCAGCAACAAGGCTGTTTTGCTTTCTCTTTCATGTGTTCACTGGAGTAGCACTTTTAATTTCCTTCAAAAACTTTTCCTTTTCATTCACAACATGGCTAAGTGGTGCAAGAAACCTAGTTTTCAGCCTATCTCATCTTTCAACATGCCTTCCTCACTAAGCTTAATTATTTCTAGATTTTGATTTGAAAAGAAAGACATATGACTCTTGCTTTCACTTGAACACTTAGAGGTCATTTCAGGCTTATTTATTGGCCTAAATTCAATATTGTTGTGTCTCAGGGAATAGGGAGGCCAAAGGAAAGGTAGGGAAATAGGGAACAGTCAGTGAAGCAGTCAGAACACACTCAACATTTAATTATTGATTGGGTGTGGTTTGTGTCACCCCAAAACAATTACAATAGTAACATCAAGGATCACTGATCACAGATTGCCATAATAGGTATAATAATAATGACAAAGTTTGAAATATTGTGTAAATTACTAAAATGTGATGCAGAGACACAAAATGAGCCCATGCTGTTGGAAAAATAGCACTGAAAGACTTGCTCAAGGCAAAGTTGCCACAAAATTTCTATTTGTAAAAAAAAAAAAAAAATACAATATCTGTGAAGCACAGTAAAACGAGATATGCCTACATTCCATGATAAGAAGCCATTGCTAGTCGTAACAACACATTATACCCCATGAAGTCTCTATCAATTTGAAATATTGCATTCCAATGTGTCCTGACTGGTTAAATGTCACTTATAATAGGAGGTCGGACCAAGGAGCACAAACACACCAGGTGGTGAAATGAAGTTTCCTAAAGAAGAAGAAAAGCAAAAAAAGCTAAAGATGAAGGAAAATATATCTCCTTTGTTTGCTTGTTTGTTTGTTTCCTAGAAGCAACAAAGCTAGGCACTCCTAGAATTCTCTACTTTCATTTGAGCCTCACGAGCCTGGCAACACAAGTGCCAGCTTGTGTTTTATGAGTAAAATCATCCTGGCATTACTGTCTCTGTTTCAGTGCAGCGTTGAACATGTTGCACAAATCTGTCAGCTCTCATTAACGCTAATCTACACTGCTGATGCTGGTGCCTTGGCCACACCTCCTCTAGTTTGCATGAAAATTGACCTCTCAGGGAATGACGATATCATTTCTCCTTACCCCTGTGAGGACCTTCAGAAGACAACGTTTTTATTCACCTCCACCTCCTCATCACCTACCACACTATTTCTCATATAATAGGCATCTAATTATTTGTCTATTGAATCAGTGGATTCATTTTCATTTGTATTTAAAATTATTTGCCTGAAAACTGATTTCTTTTATGCATTATTTTGTTACAAAAATTGTTCTTTCTTAATTCTTTACCTCATATTAAAAGATATCTTAAATTGTATTTTAGATTGAGACTACAAATGTAAATAAAATTAATACAGATTATAGATTTTAGAGCTCATCAAATTTCTTTGTGATATTGGGCCTATGAGCTTTGTAATAATTTAATTTGCTATTTGTATCAAGTAGTACAAAACATCCAGACCACCTCTATTAATGATTTTTCTCTTCTACATGAGATGATGTGGATTTTGGTACCACTTGGAGTATTTTATGTATCATCTTCTGGAAAAATTCCAAGACATTTAGTGTAATTGTTTTTCTTATCAGGAACAACTCCAGGAATGTATTGTCTCTATTGCAAGAGTGCAAAACAAAGCATTTTTTTTCATCATCATGGTCACTTATTCAATTAAATTCCCTTCAATCTTTAAATCGAAAGTGCTCTCATGGAAGCTATTTATAAGAAATAGATTCAAAATTAAAGAAGGGCTAGTAATTCTTTTTTAATCATTAAGCCTAGATTGCATATATTTGTCAATTCCATCTGTTTTTATATTGGTTGAATTTCTAAAATTTTACTTGTCTGGGTTATCTCCAAATTGAAAGTTTCCTTGGGGTGGGAAGTTAACTTGACTTTTCTTCTTTTCCTATAGGAAATTTAAAAGATGGGGAAGCTGTGTTTGACAAAGATGAGTAAGGACAGTTAGAGGGAGAAGTGACATACATAAAACCTCAGAAACCATAAAGAAAAAAGTCATATGTAAGAGTGATAAATAGGTGCTCTTGACCAAAGAAAGTTAGATAAGCTGAGGCAAAGGACATTTACATGGTGTGCTACCAGGCAAAGAAATGTGAAATCAAAGAGGTGTTGATCTGCAACTCAGCTCAATGGATCACACTACAGGCTTTTTACACCTAGACTGATCAGAATATTCACAACGTTGGCTCAGACAGTGCTTCTGAAATCTAAATCTTTTGCATCTCTATTAATCTACTCTCTCTTCATATTTTTTTAATAAAAGAGAGGATTGTTACAAACTTCATTGGATTAAACATAATACAGTATAAATATTTCAACATTCATAAATGTTATAAATCTCAGTTAAACTGCACTGCCAGGAAAATTACATGCCACAAAATGGTACTAACCACATATTAATGGAAACTATAGGATTTAGAAAACAAGAAATCTACACACTTATGGTTAACTTAAGGCAATTTTATAAAAAAGAATCCCTGACTTTAACATATCTTAAAAAAGAATGGCAGGGAGACACGTAGCCTTTTCCTAAAGAAAAGTTACCTTCAGTTTCATTTATGACCTAACGGGAGTGAATCTCCACATGCCAATATCATCTGAATTGCTTTTTGTTCAATTGGAAAAGTGATCTGCTTATTGCCTAACTGAGGTTTTCCATATGGCCTTTCATCTTGAAAAACTTTACTTTCTCAAAATATGTATGTGTCTGAGTTTAGTCGTTAGGAAAGGATCAGGAATCAATATTTTTAAATCCTGAGTTTTGATTAACTGCTCAGTGGATTGGATACAAATTACCCCCCAAAAAAACTGTTAAAAACAAATAAACTGAGCAAATGCTAAGTATTGGAAGTGAAAAGTAAAATTCAATAATCTGGTATTTGTAAACTGAACATGTTTTAGGGGAAATATTCTTGAAACTCACTTTCACCATCAAAGTGGATTGATCCAATTTAGATCTGTGAGCTAACAGATTATAAAATAAAGGATATTTTCTACTGGAATCTTAAATGAAATGCCAGCAGTGAAGTTGAGCGTTTCGACTTTCTTAATGCCCTTGCTCTAAATGAATACTTAAATGCTACTAAGAAATAGAAAACTCAGTGATATGCTGGTTTTTAAAAATCTGCTCTGGAAGAAAAAAACAACAACAAAAAAGAAAGGGTGCTGAATTTGTAGCATTTGCCAATTTCCTTGGCATGGATACTTCTACCATGGCCAGTTTTAAGCTACCAGTGTGAATTCACTGGGTGCGGAGTCGGGACGAGATGTGCATAATCCTGTCGCGAGCCCGTGCTGTCCTGCTCCAGCACGTCGTTGACAAGCTTCATCATCATGTTCAGATAGGTTAAAACTGGATGTCAAGTCAAAAAACAGCAACCTTTCTGGATACAAATTCAAATTTGTGTAATTATAATTGTAATTATGTGAATTTTCTTTTTTAAAAGAGAGAATTTTGGCTGTTGGAACATTTACAGGCGCAACCCAGGGGACTGTGAAATCTGGAGAATATGCCGTGAGCGCCACTGCACATGAATTGGATGGTGTAGTCAGAAGTAAAATCACAGTTCTTGGAAATCTCTGCTATCTTGTGATGGATGGTTGTGTGTTCCCTTGACAACTGCTCTGGTTAATCAAGGGTGTAAGTGAAGCTCCTGCTTCAGTGGTCCTCAGGAATCATTGCGGATTCTTTTCATAGTATCAGGGCTTCAGAGAAAAATGCCCTGGTTTTCTCTGTAATTTATTACTAAGTATATTTGGGCTGTTTTGTCAGTCAAAGGGAAGACTAAAATAATCTAAAACCAATGACCATCTCATGACTATAATCTAAAGACAGAAAGTCCCCACAACAAACACTTAGTAGAGGTCACAGAGCTCTCTTTAAACAAGCTGTTTGTATGGCCAGGCTGGCCAACTCCATGACGCTCTAAACAAACAGGGATGCTTCAAGGATGCTTTTTAAAAGCAATGTGTTTGTTGCTTCTGTTTGACAAAGAGCCTGACACTGTGGCTTTTGTGCCTGATCCTTTTCTTACACTGTTTTAACATTTAAATTGTGCTTAGTTGCACTGACAACCTCAAGAAATATGACTGTGTTGATAGGGTTGTAGGAAAACCATTATACTCTTAAACAGTGTTTTCTTGAATTTGCTCACACAGCCTTGGCAATCGCATTGGATAAGTGAACTGGTAAGGAAAGCTGTATGTCTCTGGACAGTTTTATCCATATTGCCTGATGTCTAATCTTTGAAATATATTTTCCCATGTTTTCCTGTTAGAAAAACAGGGAGCTAAAACAATCACACTATCAATTAGGTCCTAGGATAGTCTTTGTAGGCACCAGATGCCTTTCAGTGATTCCATCTCTGTCACGTACCTTTACTGCCATCTGCTGATACTGAGTCTTTGGGCTCTGAGTCTTCCATCCTAGCTATTCTCATGCAGAGCTGTCATAACTCAGCTAAAACTTTTTGCTGAACATCAAATCATAGCTGCTAACAATTGCACTTACTGTGTCCTCAATCCTAAATCTAGCCTGCAAAGATTCTTTTAAATAAAAGTTCCGAGCTAATGTTTAATTGATATGTTGTCCATTTGCTTCAGAGCAATAGACTTTCATTCTGTAAACATTAAGACTAGTTTTAGTCAGAAAGTCAATCATTACTAATCTGGAAATTCATTTGTCTGCTATCTGTATTGAAAGTTATCCATACATAGAACTGGTTTTCACATTTATTTTCAAAGTCTAACTTGGGTAAAAGAAAGAAAGAAAAAGAGAGAGGGAGGGAGGAAGGAAATTTTTAGCAATGTTAATTCATACCCCAAATCTAAAATAAACAAGCTAGCAACATTGCTAGTTAATAGCCAAGAACAGAGACAAGGAAAAGAACATTTATGTTTTGCACCTGTGAAAGCATTCGGTATCATCATCAATTTTGCAATATTCCCTAGAAGCAGTTGGTGTTGTTCAGTTTTGTTACTGTTATATCATGGCTTCATGCTGCAATTATACATGAACTATGTTTTGTGTACCTTCAGCACAGCAATGCGATAGTCCTTTAAAGCATTTCGTCTCATTATGGTTTAATGCCAGTCACTCATATAACTCCCAGATTTGACAAATCAAACATAGGTACCTTAGAAAAAAATCCATGCTTCCTATTTCTCTCTGGAAAGAAAACAAACCATTTCACTTACATGCTTTTGAAATATGCTACTGGGGAAAAAAAAAATGTAAGACAGATGCATTCAGATGCCTTTAGCACAAAACAAACCTGAGATTAAAAAAGCCAAAGAAATTAGTCCTTCCAAATTTAAAAAGCCTGCAAAATTATAAAGTTACCTCTAAATGGCTTAACTTTTCTTCTTTCTGCCTCTCACAAATTAAAGATAATTTTCTATTTACATGATCTTTCAAAGGCAAGTACTTATTTTTATCTTTTATATTTGTGTTTATTTAAAAAGAAGAAAAACAAAATGTGGGAGTTCTGGTCAAGATGACTCTCTAACTTAACACTTCGACACTCCTCCTCAGTGTCAAACACTAGCAATGACAGAGAAAATTAAAAGTAGACAACTGCAAACACAAAGCAAGTTCAAAAACAAGATAAACGTATCCCTGAACAAGAAATACACAAAAATGCAAAGCAACAAAAGAGCTAATACTGTAGGCTTGCCAAGATATAAGTCTAGAAATAGAAAAGCTCAGCTTCTACAAGGTAAAGGGAACTAAAACTGTTTGCTCAAGAAGACTTGTGAAAGGTTTGATATAGTTGTAGATATGTAAAGATAGATAAAATATACAGGGGAAATATGTATATATATACAGCGAGAGAGAGGGAGAGAGAAAGAAAGAGAGAGGGAAAGAGAGAGACTGGTGTCTGGGATTCCAACTTTTAGGAAGCTGCCATCCCAGGAACACAACACAATGCAGTCAAAGTATCATGACCTGAACTCCACCAAGCAGTGTCTGTTGGCTCTGTAAATGAAACTGTGGATACCTTCAATATCACTGTAGGACAGAACTACTGAATTTCCATTATCCAAAATTCTGGTTTAGGTGTGAGAGGATCAGGTTGGATTCTCATTTGTAAGGTAGGGCTGGGCAGAGTAGAAGAGGACAGGAGAAGGAGAGTGGGAATGGGCAAAAAGAGAGAAAGACAAAAATACATCCCATTCAAAATAAGCCTGCACAGCACAATATCAGAACACATGATGATATTGAGAAAGGAACCAATCAACAAATGAAATATGAATCACTCTAGAGAAAATAATTACTATGGAAGAATCAGAAAAAAACTCAAAAATAAGTATTCTTATAATGCTAGAAAGTATAAATGAAGAAGTCATTTTCATTTAAAAGGGAAATTATAAAAATATATCAGGCAAAAATTAAACACAAAATTTTGGAAAAAACTCAAAATCTTGGGAATTAAAAAAAAAATTTATAGAAATTTAAAATTCAAGAGATGGGATAAACTCTAGTCTGAAAACAGTTAAAGGAAAATGGGTCCCTAAGAAGAATATAGGACAGAGAATTTAAGAAATTTTTTTAAAAAAATGAAAGCAAGATTAAGAAATTTAGAGGACAGCTTAAGAGGCTTCCAAAAAATGTCTAGTGTTAAATTCTACAAATAGAGATTTCAGGGAATACCAAAAAGCAATATTTAAGATGATTCAGGTGAGAATTTTCCAAAATTGAAATTTTCCAAAAGTACACTCAGAGTATTGAGAAGAACAAACAGTGATTAATCCACACCTAGACTCATTATCACAGATAAAGACAGGATCTTAAAGTTGCCAGAGAAACAAGGTAAAGTAGCAAAGGAACAGCTTTTAAATTGAACTGATAACGACTTCACATCTGCAATAGATTGCAGAAAATAATCAGGTACTATTTAAAGTTCTAAAAAGAAATTCAAAATTTTATGCATAGACCATTATTCAAGGGAGATATGAAATGTGATATAAGTTTACAATCCAGATACATGAACTATTAAAAGTGTATTTGGCAAGAAGATAAATAGACGTACCTGGAAGGAAGGCATGGAATACAGGAAACAACAGAAAAATGTTGGAAAGTTATTAAATCCTTGATTGTTTTTAAAAAATTGAATTTTTATCTTAAGAGGTAAAGTTGGAAAATATGTTCAATGTCCAAAATTTAGAAAATACAAATAAGCAAAAGACACAATTTAAAAATCATCTTCATTCCCAGCATACAGAGATAGCCACTGTTAATGTAGTTCTGTTATTATCTCTATGCATATTTCCATAAAAATAATATCATATGATTCAAATTGTCTTTACCTCTTTTGCTATTTCACACAAGTATCTTTTCATGTCACTAATTTTTGTTCTATAACTCTTGTTAAAGAGCTGGATAGGGCTGGGTGCGATGGCTCACGCCTGTAATCCTAGCACTCTGGGAGGCCGAGGCAGGAGGATCGCTTGAGCTCAGGAGTTCGAGACCAGCCTGAGCAAGAGCGAGATCCCATCTCTACTAAAAATAGAAAAAAACAATTAACCGCATAACCAAAAATAGAAACAAAAAAATTAGCTGGGCGAGGTGGCTCGCGCCTGTACTCCCAGCTACTCGGGAGGCTGAGGCAGAAGGATCACTTGGGCCCAGGAGTTTGAGGTTGCTGTGAGCTAGGCTGACACCATGGCATGTTAGCCTGGGTGACAGAGCGAGACTCTGTCTCACAACAAACAAAAAAAAAGCTGGATAGCATTCAGTTATCTTAAAATAATTAACCAATTCACTCTTCACTTTTTCACATGTTTATAACCTTTACCTTGGTTTTCAATACCCTGAACTTCCAGGTTAAGCAGCATCTTCTCAAAATTTACAAATAGTCTTTTCCAAATCAAAATGTTTCTCCCTATATTTCTTAGCATACCTAAATATTATAAATCTAAAGTACAAGAATGTTAAGGACACTGAAAAAAAATGTCTGTTTCAGTAAGTTTTAGGTTTTAAAATAATTCAACTTGAGTATTTGATTTTGAATTTCATTATGAGCAATATTAGTAGAAGTAAATGAACACTTCAACTTGACCGTGCAGTTTATTTTCATAGAAATCTCTTTAGAGATCCCTGTCTAGTCAGCAAATAATTGCTTTAACTTGGATTTTAATATTAGCACTGAATGATTTATGTACATTAAATAATGTGATTCTCACTAGCCATTTAAGAACTTAGAATGATTATCTCTCTTCTGTGGATAATCGCACGTCAGGGAAGAAAGGTTAAGTGGTTTGCCTAAGATCACTCAGCCAGTCAATGGATTGTCTCAAAATATGATCCTTGAGTCTTTAAATCATTAGACTTGGCTGGCCTCGGCAATACTTGAGAGGCATAAGGCATATGCGCTCAGATTTTTCCTCAAGTGATTTATGTGGCATAATGTCTAATTTGATTATAGAGTATTTTTTGTTTCTTATGACACAATTTGGTCTGTAAGCAAATATGAGACATTATAACAATGAACATGGTAAGAATCAACATGTGGAAAAAATTCTGGTGAACTTAAAGTATCAATTCCCAAAATAGTACACAAACTAAGCAGACGACAGGATCAACCCTTTTTGAAGGGTCAGGGAGAGAAAAGGAGGAATAACAGCAGATAGAATAGAGGGGCTTTCTTTTGCAGAACTGCAGTTCAAGGTTAGATTTCAACAAGCTCTGAATGAAACAGAGATCTTATTATTTGTTAATGAGGGCATATACATTCCCTGAGAGCTATTCTCCGTCTCCAATATAAAGCCTCTGAACATGTCAACCTGCCCATATCAACCTGCCTGATCCATGTGAACGATCCATTCCCATATGATGGTGCTTCACATGTCCCTACAATACACAGCTCACACCAATGGGAACTTCTTAGAATTTCAGAATTTTCGATAGTGATCCCATCAGAATTAGAAGTGACCCCGGTAAAACTGGAATGGAGAGTAGTGGAATGATTTATTGGAAGGACCATATTAGATTTGTATTACTAGGTAAGGGGGGAGAAGGAACCAGCCCACCGCTGTGCCTTTTGAAGGGGTGAGGGAAAGGGGAGTTTAAGTTTGTTTTTCCCATTCAACTAAGTCTACAAAGTTCTTTTAAGATTATTAGTGTTAGTAACGTATTTAGTATTAGTAAAAGTATTAGTAAATTATTTACTAAAAAGTAACATATAAGTAAATTATTTAACCAATGATTATTTAATAAAATTGATTTAAAAAAAAAATAGAGCTGGCAAACTGCTCCTGGTTTGCCAGGAACTTCTCTGGTTTTAGCACTGAAAGTGCCGCATCCTGAAAAACCCCTCAGGCGCAGGAAAACTGGAAAGGTTGGCCAAAACTAAAAATAAAAACGAAATGTGTTCGTTGCCCAAAATTTAGAAAATACAACTAAGCAAAAATGAGAATCGAAATCATCCATACTCCCAGCTTCCGAGATAGCCATTATTAATATTAGTGAATGTACTTCTACTATTATCTCTATGGAATAAACTTCATAACAATACAAGTTACTATTGGTACATATGGCAAGTGCCAGGGTAATAGCATTTGAATTGTCTTTTAAAATTCTAAATATACTGTTTAAAAAGTATGCCGGGTTCCTTAGTATATGTACCTTTTCATCTGATTGCATCATTCTATAAACTCTGATAAATTTTCAGTTGTGTATTGACCCTTTCTGTTATTCATTCTACAAATTCCCTGAGCCTTAAACTTTTCTTTATCTCTGAGACACAGTACCAGCCGGTACATTAGTAACATGCTTTCTGAGTTCTGATAACTGTATCACGGTGTAATCTCACTGCTCAGGGGTGTGCAGCCTTTCATTTCTTATTCCATTTCTATTTCCCCTGTAGGCCAGGGAGGGGAAATTTCTACCTAGGGAATTTAGCATCATTTAACATTGATGTTACTTGTCCAACAATCTCCTGTGTGAGTGAGACCATATGTCAACCACAGTTAGCACTTAAAATTTATCAATACCTACTTATACACATAAAGCTCTTTTTGTTTTGTAGGGGGTTTAACTTTCTGAAAGCATTGCAAGTCCTGATTTAAAGTCAGGAGGAGAGAAGAAAAATAAAATGCAGTGTTAGAAAAGAAATATATCTTTTATCTATCTGAAAATGCTTACACTTGGCTGAGGCCATATTTCAGGATTATTGTGATCCAGAAAGTACCTCTCTCGCTGAAGAAGTACTTACCATCCATGTGTGAAGTTACTCTGTTCTTGCCAATAACACATTCAATAATGGCCTCTTCTGTTTTACTTCTAGCTACACAATGCCGGTTGGCAGCCCTGAGGTTGCTTGTATGATTGAGCTGACTGCAGATGGAAAACCTCCAATACACAAGAAAGACACAGAGACTCCCCATGCCTCTCAGGTAGGTATGCAAATATCCAGTTCCAGGCACTAATTGTGTCCTCAGTGTTTCAAAGAAGTATCTTTTTAAGTTAGTAAGCAGGAATATTTCTTAATTGAACAGAAGTCTTGTAAAAACTCTCAACAATGCACCAGAAAATTCATACTTTAGGTATAATTAAATGTATTTAATGTTGCCTGTCACTATAAAATTTTTATTAAATTTAACAATAAATTGATTTTCCTGACACACTTTGGCTTCAATATATTATGCTTGATTAAAAAAAGAAAAAAGCTCAGGGATGGAGAACAATTAACAAGATATAACAGTTTTTAAAAACTTATATTTTTATAGGATGTGGTACTACTTGTGCTTTGCTGTTAAAAAATCCATTCTTAGTTTTCCAGATTTGCCATGGCCAGAAAACTTTTCTTAGAAACATCGAATGAGGCTAAATTGAAAGAAGAGACAATGTCTGTCCCTCCAGAGACTAGGCAATTTGCTAAATTCTTTCAATTTTAATGATGTGGTTGGTTACATGCTTCTTAGGATAACTTCATTGCAATACTTTTAAAATAAAGAATTCCTGATTCATTTGATCATCGTGGAGAGTTAATATGTATAATTAGAGCTCTAAAGTGCTAATTTTGGTACACATTAAAGCTGTCGATATGCACTGCCCTAATGAATTGGAAATTTCATTTTATTTCCATTTCTTCTATGCAGTCTCTTGTTGAGTATATATAGGCATCCAACAGAAGTGAATAATAACATATAGCATTTGCATAAACACATTCTATTAATATTTTCCAAATTATGGCCATATACATTATTTCGTTTGATATTCACAAGAACCCTGCAAGTAAGAATGAATACTCCCTTTCTATGGCTGAGAAAACTGAGTATCAGACTTGTCCAAAGTTATATAGTGGTAAGGAAAGAGACTTGATCCCAGGCTTTCTGAATCCCAATCCTTTTTTGTTCCTTTATAATCCACTCTACTACTCTTCATTTGCTACTGCAGCAGACTCCAAACTGTTCTAGTGGATAGAAATAAAACTATTTTCATGTTTTAAAAAGTCATGCTAGAGCCAGAGAGGGCAAAATATTTAAATTCAAGACATGGAATATTCAAGTGGTAAAAGACAAATGAAACATTCATAGTTTTGTAAAAACTGTAAAGAGTTCAGTATGATTCTATATTAACTCGTTATAGTTGTCCATTTTCTTAACATATATTGAAAGCTACATATTTTTAATGACACACAATATGCTACTACAACATTAATGAATCACATCTTTAATAAATAGAATTCAACAAGTGCTCAATAAATATCTTTTTGTGGTTGCAAATGATAAATATGACATATTTATAGCCTCTCCGATAAATCAGTCACCGTGCCCTTTAGGCTGACTGAATGAAATACTGATCCAACTGCCCCAAGTAATACACATGCACACACAGAGACTAACACATGGGAATAGAATTTATGATTTAAATTGAAAACAGTTTGGATAATTTTAGAGTGGTAAAGAGAGAATGCACTTAGGCTCTCCAGGGCTCCAGTGACTGTTCATTGCTGCCACTATGGGAGCTGTCACATGCTTGTATAACTCTCTGCCTCGTTGTGTTCAGCCCAACTCAAATGCTCTCAAGTCTGAGTGAATCACTGCTGCCTTCTAACTAGTGTTAACCCCAGAGCTCAGCTCAGTCACCTTGTGTTGGCTACAAGTGGTGAGATTCTCTCAGAGTAGACCCCGGCTGCAGGGTTATGGTATATAGTAGCCTTCTAGAGCCAATTTCTATAACATGTGCCCTCTTCTCTCCAAGCCCTAGCAGGATTTTATCCGAGGAAGGATATCTAGAAGCAGCTTCCATGTGTGAATTACACCTTTTACTACTTCCTTTTCCTTTATTATTATGGTGGGAAGATAGGAGGAGTTTGTGGGATAAGGATATAAGCACTAAGGATTTTGCAAGCTGAAGCCATTTAATTTTAAAAGTCATGGACTTTGGCACAAACTATCAAAAATAGGTTCCAGTGCTGCCTGTTCTCATTATAATCCAGTAGGGATTGTTAAATTTATTCCAAGTATCATTATGTACAAAATGGTATTTTTCAGTGCATAAACCCAAAACAAAGCCAGACTAAAACCAAAAGGATTAAATCTCAAAAGTAATATTATAGATTAGATAAGAGAAAAACACCTGTATTAACATAGATAGAATTATTATTATTATTATTATTAGGAAATTTCAAAAGAGTAAAAACTTATCCTTAATACAATAATAGCTAACATATACAGAACCATGTCCCAGATACTGTTCCAAACAATTTTCACATTTTAACTCATTTAATCCTTACCCAAAATATAAGGTAAATACTGTTATTATCTCCAAATACAGAGGAGGGAAATTAAGGCACAGAGAGGTTGAGTTTCCTGCCCAATATCACACAGCTATTTGGGAATTCAAACCCAGATATTTTCATTAGACAGTCTATGCTTTTAACCAAAACTATGTGGTCCACAACAGTTGATATACTGTTTTCCCTTACTCATTCTATTGCAACTATTACTAGAAAACAAATCTTTAAGTGTAGAATACATTATTAGCTATATGCACATTATAGAACAGATCTCTAGACATTTTTCATCTTACATGTCTGAACTCTGTACCCATTGAATAGCAACTTTCCATTTCCCTCTTCCCCCAGCCTCTGACTACTTTTTCCTTCTGTGAGTTTACTTTATATACCTCATATAAGTGGAATCATGCAGTATTTTACTGGCTTATTTCACTTAGCATAATGTCCTCAAGTTTCATCCATGTTTTACCATATGATAAGACTTCTTTATAAGACTGAGTAATATTCCATAATATCTCTATATCACATTTTCCTTTTTTATTTGTTTTACTTCATTTTATTTTTGATTAACAAATAATAATTTTATTTGGGGGTGTAATGCAGTGTTTCAATACATGTATACACTGTGGAATGTTCAAATAAGGCTAATTAGCATATCCATCACTTCAAATATTGATCCTTTGTGGTAAAAACATTTAAAATCCTCTATTTTAGCTGTTTTGAAATATCTAATACATTATTATTAACTGTAGTCATCATGCTGTGCAATAGATCAACAGAACTTACTCCTACTATCTAACTGAAACTTTGTATCCTTTGACCGAAGTCTCCCCTTTCCCTGTCTGCCTCTGCCCCCACCAGCCTCTGGTAACCACCATGTGACTTCCTATTCCTATGAGTTTGACTTATTCAGATTCCACATATAAGTGAGATCGTGTATGTACCACATTTTCTTTATCCATTCATTTATTGATGAACAAATGTTGTTTCTACCCCTTGAATAACGTGAATAATGCTGCAATGAACATCAGAAGCCAAATATCTCTTCAAGATCCTATTTCCAGTTCTTTTAGGTAAATACTCAGAAGTAGGATTACTAGGTCACATGGTAGTTCTGTTTTTAATTTTTTGAGAAACTCCTATACTGTTTCCATAGTGGCTGCATCATCTTACGTTCCCACCACAGTGCACATGGATTCCAGTTTCCCCACATCCTCACTAACACTTGTTATTTTTTGTTTTTGATAATAGTTATCCTAACAAGTATAAGGTGATATATCATTATGGTTTTGATTTGCATTTCCCT
>NW_012148808.1:1010340-1011401 GCF_000956105.1 Propithecus coquereli | reverse complement strand
TCGGTTAAGTTTATTCTTAAGTATTTAATTCTTTTTTATGCTACAGCAAATAGGATTGTTTTCTAAATTTCCCTTATGGATAATTAGTAATTAGTGTATGGAAATGCAACTGATCTTTTATTGTTAATTTTGTATCCTGCAACTTTGCCGAATTTGTTGATTAGTTCTACAGTTGGTGTGTGTGTGTGTATCCGTGTGTCTGTGTGTCTTTAGGGTTTTCTATGTATATGATCATGTCATCTGTAAACAAATAATTTTACTTCTTCCTTTCTGATTGGATGCCTTTTCTTTTCTTTCCTAATTTCTGTAGCCAAGACTTCTAGTACTATGCTGAATAAAAGCAATGAGTGGGTATTTTTGTGTCATTCCTGATCTTAGAGTAAAAGCTTTCAATTTTCACCATTGAGTATGATATTTATTTGGTTGAGTTAATTTCCTTATATTCCTAATTCACTGAATATTTTTATCATGAAAGGGTCTCAAATTTTGTCAAATGCTTTTTCTGCATTTACTGAAATGATCATATGATTTTTATCTTTCAGTCTGTTAATGTGGTTCATTTTTTTTTATTTCCACATTTTGAGCTATCCTTGGATCCCAGGAATAAATCCCCCTTGGCCCCAGTATATGATCCTTCTATTGTGCTGATGAATTCAGTTTCCTAGTATTTTATTGGGGATTTGCACCTATATTCATCAGGGATGTTTGCCCGCAGTTTTCTTTTCTTGTGGTGTCTTTTTCTGGGTTTGATATCAGGGTAATGCTGGACTCATAGAATGGGCTTGAAAGTATTCATTCCTCTTCAATTTTTTGGAAGAGTTTGAGAAGGATTACCATTAAATCTTCTTTAACTGTTTGGTAGAATTCTCAGTCAAGCCTACTGGTCCTGGGCTTTGTGTGTGTGTGTTGAGAGGTTTTTAATTATTGATTCAGTTTTCTTACTAGTTGTAGTTATGTTCAGATTTTCCATTTCTTCTTGGTTGTATGTTTCTAGGGATTTATCCATTTTTTCTAGGTTATCTAATATGCTGGCATATAATTGTTCATAGTAGACTCATGAC
>NW_012148808.1:1006796-1007900 GCF_000956105.1 Propithecus coquereli | reverse complement strand
TGGTGTTCCATAAATTCCTTAGGCTGCTTTCTTCATTCTTTTTTTCCTTTTTGCTTCTCTAACTGGATAATTTCAAATGACCTGTCTTTGAATTCACATATTCTTTCTTCCATCTGATCAAGTCTGCTGCTTAATTCCTCTAGTGAATTTTTTGATTCAGGTAGTATATTTTTCAGCCCCAGTATCTCTGCTTAGTTCATTTTTATATTTTTTATTTCTTTGTGATATCTCATTTTATTGCTGCATCATTTTCCTGACCTCATTGAACATCTGCAATGGTTATTTTTGAATTCTTTGTCAGATAATTCATATACCTCTGTTGCTTTAAGATTGTTTTCTGGAGATTTATTTTGTTCCTTTGATTGGGCCATGTTTTCCTCTTTTTTCCTATTCCCTTTTGCTTGGTAACATTGTGGTGGGATCCACCTATTTGAAAAAACCAGCCACCTCTCCCAGTCTTTTTGGACTGGATTTTTGTACAGGGAAGGACTTTTACCAATCAGGCCAGCTAGAGATTATGAGGGCCTCTTAAACTTTTTCTGTGGATGTGTCTTCTCTGGATTTGTGCATGCAAACTCCCAGTTAAAGTAATTTGCCAGTATCGTTCAGGAGCTCATAATCTCTTGCCCCCTTTGGTGTCTGTTTGTGATACTGTGGGTTCTCTGTAGCTGCCACAAGCTGCCCAGCTCTCTTTTATTCTCAGAAGCCCTCAGGTTCTAGAGTATGCCAGGTCCCATTAGCACTCCAAGTCAGGCAAGACAGAAGTCAGTCTCTCAGGCAGCCCCCTAAAAAATCAGAACATTATATGTGTGTTCCACTCTTTTATTCTCCCCATTCCCTCCTGAGGGAGAGTCTACCAAACTATATCAGCCCCTGTCTGATGTACCCTGGGTCCACTGGAGCAAAAACAAGTTGAGCGGCTCTTTTATTTTCAGCAAGCTCCATGCATTTAGCATATGTCAGGTCCCATAGCACTCAGGGCAGGTTAAATAGAAACTAGCGAGACAGCACCCACGTCCCCAAAAAAGCTAGAACATTGGACACACACTCCAATTCTTTCCCTTCCTAGGGAGAAATTGGGAGTTAAGGGTTTTCTCTCACTCA
>NW_012148808.1:1002256-1005216 GCF_000956105.1 Propithecus coquereli | reverse complement strand
TCAAAACAAAAGTCATTTAACTTTAGACAGAACTGAGGATGTAAAATAAAAGTAAACATTGAATCAAGATGTCATTAAATAAATGTATGCAGTACCCCAACACCTAAATTTAAATTAAAGCAGAACAAAAAAGAAATGGAACAGCTTCTTATCCACCCCCACCCTGCTGGTTTTTAGAAGTTTACTTCCCCTTTGCCTATCTTCTTATTTTATTCACACATATTATAAAAGAGCAACTGTATTCTTCTTTAAAGAGAAACTCTGAGAGGAAAGGGAGTGTTCCTTTCAGTCTTGTCAGATATGACCTCCTTTTCCTTCAATTACCAATTATATTTTTTATTATTTTCAGGATTCCTCCTTGATTGTCCATGTCTGTTCTCTGTGCTTTTAACTTGTAAGATCATATCTTGATGTCATATTTTATTCTTCATAGTCTGATTCACAAGGAGTTATTAGAAAAGACTTATTTTAAAGACCTGTCTCCTGAGGAATAATTATACACACAAAAGTCATCTCTTGGATAATTGAAAGTCTGGGAATAGAGGAAGTCAACCATTTTAATAGTTATCTATGTGTAGTCAACGACATTTGCTTTTTTAGACATTCCAGGGCTCCAACTAAGCTTCGGCCTCAGATCAGAAGAAATGCAAGTGCCATTTACTTCCATTGTTTGGGTGTTTTTTAATGGTCTAATAAATCGTAGACGGCTCTATAGACTTTCCCTCATATCTGCCTACTGCCGACAGAAAAGGAGAGTATTCTTCCATTCTCTATCAGTTTTGTGCTAAAACAGCACACTTGTCAAAGCAGTGAGAGGTCTGCTTTTCCAGGTGTGTGATCAATACACTAAGATGTCAAAGATCCTCGGTGAAAGCGAGGTCATGCCTTGGATGCACTGAATCTGAAAGTTCATAATACATCCCAATTGTATTAGTAGTGAGTCACTTATCTTAGCCGATGAAAGAGGTCAGCTAATAGTTTGTTAGAGCAATTAATATAAACTGACTTAGCATGTGAAAAAGAAGGGATGCGAAAACAAACAGAAATACCCCTATGCTCTTCCAGGGCTCTATTGATACACCTTGAAACTTTTAGCTGACCTTCCACTATACCCAAAGATAGTCACCGTCTGGGGCATTTTAAGAAATGCCCTCAGGAGCAGAGACTGAGTGTTTAAAAAATAACCAGAATTCAAATATAGAGTTAGTTTGGCTTGTTATGGGTCAAGGAGATGCTTTGATGTTCCTAGAACTGAGCATGCTTCTGTTCCTTAAAAGCACATTTGCATAAAACCAGTATATATTAGTGTAAATGTGAAGTGGCATTGCTGGGCATCTCTCACACTCTCCTCTCCCCAAGACTTGAAACTTAATTATTTAGCTCTACTTTTTTAGAATCTTGCAATGATGGTTTTCTATTTCATTGCATGTGTAATACCAATTTAAATACTTTTCAGATGTCAGCTTGGGGTGTGACAGTGTGTGTTGGGAATGGAAATATCAGAGACACAGGAACACAAATGTTGTGCCTCTACCTGCCATATGCCTAACAGCCCTAAAGAGCAAGATCTCATTACCAGTTCATGAGAAGACTTCAATTGTAGCTCATAAATTCTTATTGAGGAGAGTTGCATTTTATGCACATCTAAATCATGAGAATTCAATTATGTGTGCTACTGAGGGTGGGAAAGTAGAGATCCAGTAGCAGTGTAAATCATGTAAGTGATTCTGGTCAATGAGTATAAGTCCTGCAGTGAGTATTTGATGTAAGAAGTGGATTTGCTGTACTCTCAGTATCAGTTCCTTCTTGTCTCTCATAGTGGTACATTTCACCACACAGAGGGGGATTCTAGAGTTTTTATACAACATTACCACAAAATGTCAGCTTCCTCTGGAGCTGCACTGACAGAATGGCAAGCTATTTCAAAGCTAGAGGAAAAAATGTAGCTGTATTGGAGCTATTCAGAGAAAGCATGTTAGTCTCCAATGTGATGCCCAAGGGATTTCCAAGGGCAATTTATATTCTATGAAATGCTCATCTTATACACCAACTTCAGAACTGACTCCTGTGTAAGATGTGGCTCTGATGTATTGTCCAAATAAAGGTAGATCAAAGGCCCAATTTTACAGAATCTCTTCATTCTACTTATTGTCTATAAATGGGTTGGTTGTCTTTGAGATGGTCTGGTTTCTTTAATGTCTTCCCAAACATAAGCATTTTCTTGACCTGATTTTTGAATAAAGTGTGAATAAAGGAACTGAATAGAATATAATCTAAGCAAAGATCTACTTCTGATGCATGTTTATGTTCATACTTCAGGGGAAAAGGATAATATTTTTAATTTCCAAGCACCATATGCAAGCATCATACAATTTGCTCATATTTGAGGATATTTGAAACATAATATCATTGTATCAGTTTGCTAAAGTTGCCATAAGAAAGTACCACAAACTGGGTAGCTTAAACAAATAAACATTTTACATTTCTCACAGTTCTGGAGGCTAGAAGCCCAAGATCAAAATGTTGGCAGGGTTGTTTTCTTCTGATGGCTATGGAAAGAATCTCTTCAATGTCTCTTGCCTAGTTTCTGATAGTTTCCTGGCGATCTTTGATATTCCTTGGCTTGTAGATACATTACCCTGGTCTCTGCCTTCATGTTCACGTGGCATGCTCCCAGAGTACAGGTCTGTCTGTGTCTAACCTTCCTTATAAAAGTCCTAAAAAGACTATTGTTCTTGTAAAGTCCTTATAAATGTCCAGAAAGTCCTACTGGATTAGAGGCTCACCTTACTCTAGTATTGACCTCATCTTAACAGATTGGGTCTGTAATGATCCTATTTTCAAGGAAGGTCACATTCTGAGGTACTGGGGGTTAGAACTTCAATATATGAATTTGTAGAAAACACAATTCAACCCCTAATAATAATTAATTAACATGATTTTATTTTCTTTTTAGGTAT
>NW_012148808.1:1001722-1002206 GCF_000956105.1 Propithecus coquereli | reverse complement strand
TCCTGTGCTCTATGCCATATATATTAAATATAAAGAAGTATAATAGAATAATAATGTGATATACCTTCTGGATGGTATTTAGTGAGGATCTCTCACACGCCAAATCTGGGAAAATAGAAAGGTTTTAAGGCACCATAAAGTAGGAAAATAGGCCTTAAATACAAGTAGGAGACTCCAGAAAAGCGGGATTGAGTTTCATGAAACAGGTCCTTTGTAACAAACTTGTATGAAACCTCCTATTTTCAAGTCACTGCTATGGATGCTTAGAGAATCTAAAGATGATCAGGATGGAGGCCCTGCCCTAAAAATAAATGTAAATTAATATAGAATAGACTATATGCTCACAGATTATTTTACTTCACAGAAAAACAAGAGACAGAGATCTTTTAACTGTAAAGGGATAAAGATTTTGATAAATACTGCTTCCATATTTTCATCCCTTCTCTTTTAGTGTCTCTAAATAGTTTTTAAGAATTCAAGCCTT
>NW_012148808.1:968677-998083 GCF_000956105.1 Propithecus coquereli | reverse complement strand
GACCCTTTTTTAAAGTAACTTATCAAATCGCCTAGTAGAAGTGACAAAACTAGTCAACAATAGCAACCTGTTTTACACAGAAAAATATATTAAAACATCCAATTACAGAAGCAAACATCCTAGATCTTTCCCACATAATCTGACAACACCATATAGTAAGATTTTGTTGTCGTTACTTTTCCTACAGATATATTTTGAATCAATGTTCCTTGGCCATATCCCGGCGAATGTTAAGATCCATAAAAACGTGGGCCATATTTATGGGTTCAAAGGCTGTATACGAGATCTTCAAGTAAACAACAAAGAATTCTTCATCATTGATGAAGCACGACGTGGAAAGAACATTGAGAACTGCCAGGTCCCTTGGTGTGCTCGTCGTCTATGCCAAAACAATGGCACCTGCATCAGGTCAGTGTCACCCTCCTGAGCTCCAACCTGTATTACATGACTCCAAATTCTTAAAACGACAAAAGCCAGCAGCATTGTCATCTGAGTGATAGAAAAGAAAGGTCCAGAACTCCTAAGTTTGTGTATGCATCACTTAGGCAATGTATATATGTGGTGAATACTTGTTTCCTCAAAGAAATTTGCATATTTTGGCTCCAGTGACAAGAGATTCCCAGAGTCTGAAAATAACTAGGTAATTGGACCTGATTATAGAAATTTCAAAGGAATTCAATTTTTTATTTAGGTGTCCCTGCTTTTTGTAAGTGTGAATGAGAGGTTATCATTTATTAATAATGGTTTGAATGTATTTATTAATTTTAATTTTGTTCATTTTTATTCATCTTCCAAAGAAAGATCTGCTTAGATTTCTAAGATTAGAGATGGAGAAAAAATTACCTATATGAGTTCTTTCTTTTTATTTGCAATCCTATATCCTTTTTTCTTCTTGAAGCAGATTTATCATGCTTATAAGCTTAAGAAGATCTTAATTAAAATTACTTTCTGCTCCACTAAAATGTCTTGAAGGAATCAACCCTGAGGGAGTCTCATTTGGACAGTGTGGAACATATTCCCAAATTTCTTCAATCCTCTGAGAATTCTTTATTTCAGAGCTACAAAAAATGACAAGATGGAAGATGAGACATGTACAAATTGTAATCATTCAAGTCAAGGAAAAATTGACCTAATCTCACAGGAAATATCTTAATTAATTCACCTCAGTATTTCCAAGGGGCAAGCTATCAACTAGTCAAGGGTGAATTTTTCAACAAAAATATACCTGTTAGTCTCCATCCTGTACCTTATTCTGACCTTCCATATTTATTTCTAAATCTCTTACATCTCAATCACAATTCCAGAGAAATCTACCTGAATGTCAACTGATTTGGGCATGCACCATTTAAGGACTTTCAAATCTGTATGTGCCTTTATTGCCAGCCAAATGGAATTTTGCCAGCTATGTATCCAACAAGTAAAACATTTCTTCACATCCTGTGAACAAAATGATTTTTATCTTGATTGCCAGTGCTCAATTCCTGGACTTGCTGGTCCCTGCAAATGACTGACTTTCCAGCTACCCTGCAGTATACCCCAATACCACAATACACTGGCCAGTTATAAAACAACAATTTAAAAATATATATTTCTCAGAAAGATTACAAGAAGAGCTTCTAGGGGGTCAAAAATTTAATACAAGGGCACAAATATCTATGGGGCCACAGTGAAGATCATGAGAATAAGAATGCTGTCTTTTAATTCTTCCCTGTTCTGTCTAAAACACCAATATCCAACCACACATCGAGCACTCCAGCAGTCTGTGCAGTAACCCAAAAGGAGGACCAGAATATGTACTAAATGAGGATATTGACTCCCATTGAGGCCATAAACAGCTTCAGTCCATCAAGAAGAACACAGATCAAAGAAGTAGGACACAAAGAGCCATCACCATGGCCAACACTTTCCCCTCAACATGCATACTCACACTTGGAATACACTGAGCAGTGTAAAGTTTTCCAACAAGGAAACCTAGAGAAATTCTGTGCTACCAAGGTAGTTAGCCCCATTCTGATTTTGACAAAATTGATCTGAACTGATTTAATGCTTTCGGTAACTCACTTCTCATTTATGTTATTGGCCAAATCCAAAGGATTTCTTCCTCTCTGTGCTGCTACATTATAAAGTGATTTTCTCCAAGATCTTCCAAACTGTCTTCCAACCCTTCTTACCCTTTTAGGTCTGTCCTTTCTCTCAGTTGGTGCCATCTGACTTGATGTCACTGTTGAGCATAGCTGGGCAAAATTCTAACCTCCCCTCTCCTTTCCTCCTATTTGTTCAGAAGAATAAATTGGATGCAAGACAGCTTTCAAAATAGCAGATCAAGTTAAATAAGATATATTAACATTTAGCCTTTCTGGATTCAAGCGGAATAGACAAGATGACCTGATAGAGTTCTTTTTGGGCCTCCAAGTTTTATTATTTTATTTTCAAAGTGATAGACTATGTTCAGAATAAAAGAGTCAGTATTACAAAGACAAGAAGAAAGCCCTTTTACTTTTTTGCTTACCTGTCTCAAAATACAGAGATACTGATGTTTTAATACTATAGCATGTGTGCATAAATTTTTTTACTTGAAAATGCAAATAATAGTTTCTCATCACAGTTTAATTGTTCTAATTCAGTGACTCTAATCCAAAGTTTGGAGATGCCTCCTAATGGGGAATAGAAGAAACTTAAGAAAGGGAGAAATTTTTCCATCTACACACACATGCTTGAGCATTCTAATCCATGTTTCCTGGGAAGGCACACCTATTTTCCCCAATGAATAAATAATAATAATAAAGAATAATAGTGTTGTAGCAAGAGAGAACCCCTAAAGAAGTATGCTCTAAACAAGAGTAGGGTAGTGAATGAATAGAGATTCAGTACCACAGAGTTAGGCCTTAGGGTACACAAAATAAAATATAGTTACAATGGATATTTGTAAACAAAATTATCACTAATTTTAGTAGCTTGGTTAATATAATTCACTGTTGTAAAGTGCTGTATTGTCTATGAATGTAATCTGCTTACAAGAAGATAAATTTCATGTTGAAAAGAATTAAGGAAAGAAACATTTTAGCAGCTTTACTGAGCAAATGTCATTCTGCTTTTGAGTACCATCACATGTTTCTGGACAGTGTCCAATCTTTTTTCATTTTATTATAAATCTGTGCTAGAATTTTCAAACCCCTGTGGTGGTTCATTTCAGAGAAGTCCAAATTGCATGTAGTGAAATTCAGTTTAGAAAAGTGATACAGAAGGGTTATTCTGAGTATCCAAATCTCTATGGACTTTGAACAAGCTGTTTCCAAAGGGCATAGGAAGGTTAGCAAATTAAACAGATAATATTTAAATCACTTTCTCCTTTCTGCACCAGATGTTTTAAAATAGGTTAAACAATAATTAAAAAGGAGCATCAGGTTTGGGAATATACCCTATACAACTACCACACTAAAAACTTATGTCACTGACATTACAATAAATAATTATTGAGACACTAATTTTAGACCTAGCCTTAATTTTACCAGGAGCTAAGCATGTATAAAGGTGTTTTATTATGCATTGAAAGTGAATAATTCCCACATCTGAATGAATTGCTCTCTATGCCTCTGTTGTCATAGCTTTTATTCATCACTAACCAGTGCTATCCTCTGTGTGCTAAGGCAGGGGCTGGCAAACTTTTTCTGTAAAAGGCCAGATAGCAAATATTTTAGACTTTGCCTCACAATTATTCATCTCTCCCATTGTAGCAGGAAAGCAGCCATTGACAAAATGTAAATGAATGGACATGGCTGTGTTCCGATAAAACTTTATTTACAAAATAGGTGGCCAGCAAGATTTGGCCCAAGGGACATCATTTGGAGAACACTGCACTAGAGTAACAGATAGATAAATTAGGAAGTCTAACTGAAATTAATAATTTTTCCATATTAAGCAATTTCAAAAAAGGGGATATATTTCTTAACATTAGGAAACTATCATTATTATCAAAGTCCCATGTGAATAATAGTGAAAGTTGATTCTTTCAGACTTTTCTTTCGATCCATTTTTCCCTATTATCTCATTTCGTAGACATATTTTTTTAACATTGTCTGGTAGAAAGAAGCCAGTTTTCACGATTTCTGGGGTATTTAGTTTCCAAGTCATTTAGCACTTCAAAATGAGGTAGGAATCATAAATTGAATTCGAAATTGCAATAGTAACAACTGTTACATAGTATTACAAATCAGGCTATTGTGTCTTAGCTTTTCCATTTGTTCTGTAATGAGTTGCAACCCCCCCACAAAATTTTTGCTTGTCTTCATTGCTATTTCACAGTGTCATGTAGCTAGGCATCGCCTGCTGAGATCTTTTAGTTATTATTCTGTGTCTGGGCCAGATTAACCCTAATCTAGTTCAGCAGTCAACCCTACGCTTCTACATACCAAGGTGAAAAAGAGCCTATTTCAGAACAATTTCTTGCCACACATCTATGCTAATAACATCTTCAAATATTTAGCCCTTCTTTTTGTTGCTATTTTCTGGCTGTAGTCTACATCCTCGAAATTGTACACAGGATTTCAATGTGCAATTATAAATTAGAAGACTAATTTATGTTTGGTTAAATTATTCTCAGCTGTAAAAGTTTACCAATGAACCTCCATACATCTCAATTGTAGGCAACACCTGCTGCTAGAGAAACGGGGTGGGGCAGGGCCGCGGTGGGCAGGGGGCAGAAAAAATATCCAACTAGGTTTTAGGTAAAAACTTGGAAGCAAAAGTGGTTTCATAGTTTCCCTATCATCTATCACATTGTGTTAATTAATTGAGCATTTAATGCATTTTTCTGAAGGATAAAAGGAGAAACACAGGCATGTTTCAGCTCCTTATTACTTAGACAAAATGTAATGCATCACAACAAAATATTTTGGTAGTTTTTTCTGATTTTTTCTAGAATATCCATATTTAGAAATTATTTTGATCTGTCTGTTTGATTAAAATAATGTGTGTCTTTCAGACCATCCATCCATCCCTTCTTTTATACTGTGAGTATTACAAAGCCTTTTTTGTGGTAAGCTGTGTGATAAGTGTGGAATTCACAAAAATAAGACATGGAAACTTTTTCTACATACTCTTTTGCTTTTAATAATCTCAGATTTGTAAAACATTAAGGCATGCAGAACAAAATGTGTTTTTCTATTTTTACATGTAAAGTGCAGTCTCAGATTAAAACAGCCTAGGTTTCACAATTCCTGTTGTTTATCTTTTTTTATCTCATTTCTTTCCCCCATTCTACAAGCGCCAGGTATTGTGAAAATGGATTGATGTAAGGTCATTTATTCTTGCTTGAAGAGTGTGACTGAAGCTGCAGGGTTTTTAGTTGCTTATAGAAGTGGATCACATATTTGGAAAGTATAACTCTTACCAGTGTGAGTGTCAGAGAGCTCTTGGTAAAGTACAAATGCAGTTTAAATTGATTTTCTAACCACTTTTATTACTACCCACTTTTATTACTACCATCCTTGAGTGCAGCAAGAAGGATTGGGGATTTGTTTTTACAGGACAGCAAGCACTTAGGTCCTCTGCAAATCAGAGTTTCATTAAAGTCATGATTACAAATATAATTATATTTCAATGAGAACAAATAAGATTAAATATGGAAGAAATTATGTCATTTACACCAAATTTGAAAATTCTCGAAGAGTTAAAAGTCCCAAGGTTTGACCAATGGAAATGGCCACTATCAAATTCCACATATATTTTTTACATCATATTTATGCAGCAAGGTCAAGCAAGTAAGGAGAAAAAAATCTCATCTTCAATTTTCTCTACCCTTAGGTAATAATACATGGAGAACTCATTTACCCTGATTGATCTTCCTGGGCATAAGAGACCTCTCTGACTTAAATCCCATCTGAAAACTATCTTTTCTCTCTTTTTCTTACAGAATGCTAATAATTTCTCTCTCTCTCTTTCTCTCTCTCTCTCTCTCTCAATTTCTCTCTCTCTCCTTCAAAGAATAAGCAAGCTAAATATGACCTGCTAATATGTTTTCCTTGACTGTTTTGCTTCCCTTCAAAAACTATTAATGGTTTTTTTAGTAGGAGAAGATGTGTTAAAGCCTGTTTGTTTTATAACTGGAAGTTTTAAATGTTTTAAATCTATATGGCTTACCACTTACAGATTGCATTCATGCATCAAAAAAAAAAAAGATTTGGTAAATTATGTTAATCACTATGTTTTTACATATAATTAGACATGCCACTGTTAAAATTGTGTGGAAAGCTTGACAAACAAAATGAAAACAAAGTTCAAGCTGGAATAAAATGTGAGATATTCAGAATCCTTTGGCTCAGGTTTACAAAATGCTTAAAACAAAGAGTTTAAATAATTAATTTAGAAAAAAAATAAACCAATCCTTTTGGTTTAGCAGTAGACAAAGTTCCCAAGCCTTACATTTTGTTCCTGGCTCGTTTGCTGGTATACCATGTACCTTAGGAAAATTGCTTAACCTTTTATTCTAGGAAAATGAAGTAAAAATTGCTCCTACCTGCCTACCTAAACCTGAAGTGATTTGGAGCCAAAAGTTAAAACTTCCTAAAGACTTGAGAGTATGTAGACTCGGGGGAAAAACACTGGAAAATAAATTGGGGTATTGTTTATTGACATTAAAATGCAGTAGTGGCTTCAAGCATCTACTGTCCAGGTATCAACACTGCTTGCTGACTGCCATTGACCTAACAATTACCAAGTGCTATCTGTGCCTTGGATGATGACATAGTTGCATTGTTCTGATATGACTTTATCTTAAAATGATGTTAATACTTAAAATATCTTTAAAACATGGTTTTAAATTTGTTCCAAGAATGGGAAAATGGGGTATAAATGAATGAAGAGATTTGTTCAACTCAACACTGATAATGGAGACAAGATAAATTGTAGTTTTCTAGATTTTAACTCAATCTCTCTGTTCTAAGCTCTGCAATATAAATCACCCATTTGTTTCTTCAAAAATAAAAAAGGTTAGTTGTCTAAACTAAATGATTTGGTAACTATTTTCAGCAGTTCTCTGACTTGGGAATTACAGTAAACGCGTAGGCTATATATGAAAATTACAGCTTCATTGTTGTAGAAAAGTCTAACATGCAAGAGGTCTGTGTTTTGCCCTTATTCTTAAGTATGCCACTAACCATTTCTGGACCTCACTTTTATTGTTTGTGTTGTTAGGGGCAAAGGAAAAACTTCCCCTTCACCCTCAGAAAGTTCACAGAAAAATCAGCTCACAATAAAGCAGATTAGTAAGAGAAAAGCTGTACAAATTTTATTATTACTGTGCACACAGAGAGAATCACAGAGTGATTGCCCAATATCCCAATGAGACCCAAATACTCATATATCCCCATTTCAGAGGGGAGGGGGAAGATGGGAAATATAGGTAATTCTGTTGAGGGGCAATAAACCGTTACTAGGGAGGATAAATAGATACCTGGGAGAATGAATGGATGGGCGAAACAGATTGACTTGTAAATGATTCTCTTTTACAAGAGAGACAGGCATTATTTTGAAAATGGTTTGGGCCAGGTCTGGTTACATATTGAACTTCTTTCCTGCAATAGACATTGAGATAACAGGAAGGGGAAGGAAAGATGATTGTTCTTCTTGATGGGTTCCTTTGGTCTTTATGGATATAAAGGGAAAGCCCCCTCCAAGTCTGTCGACTCTAAGGGCCTTTCATTCAAAATACTCTTTAAACCAAGGAGTCATTTTGGGGGTGAAATATCCTGCATCCTTTCAGTATAAAAAGGAAATTAAACTAGACTAGAATTTCCAAAATTATTTTTCAAGGTATACTAATAAGCATTCGTCAAGAAAAAAAGGTGGGGGAGGAGAAATTTTTCTAAGACAAATTTATAAAATGTTACATGTACTATTCCTGCTTTTGGAGCTTCCCAATGTATTTCCACATGTTAAAGAAGTTGTATAGAAACAAACTGGTTTAACTTTTCTTAGAGAAAGTTTCTAAACTTATTTCATTCCCCCAAAACCATTTTTCCAGGAATACCTATTAACAGCATGAACACTCTTTCTCAGAAACAGTGTGAGGAAATGCTGCACCAGATCATGTAAACAAGGCCAAACAAGTAAAATTTTTTCTACGTTTAAAAGACTTCCATAGTAGAAGACTGTTCAATAATATTGCGAAAGTACTTTGAGTATAGTATGTTTTAATACCAAGAATCCATTCTTCATATCTGATTTAAGTTGCCATAGGCTTCAAGATATGTAATCTTCTCTTTCAGTCCTATATTAGCAGATCTCATGACAAATACAGTTGAAATGCAATAGAACTGGCGGAAAATCATGCCTAAGTGTTGGAGTTCAGTCTTGAGGTAGGAAATTATCTAGATGTTAGGCCTACATGGCAGGGTTATGCCTGACTATCCACCTGGCCACTTTCTTTCCCCTTTGCTCTCCCATAAATGCTCTGGGGCTTTTCTCTTTCCTTCCCCAGTCTACCTATCCATATAGAAACACAAATTAAAGCCTCAAAAATGTTTTAGCCTTAAATAGGAGCCACAAATATTTACATGCATGATTGTAGAATGACATTTTCTGCTCCCAAGGAGAGAAAGCTGGGCTGGGGAAAGGATGGTGGGGAGGAAAGGAATAAAAAGAACAGGACCTCATTGAAATGGAAGTGGGGAGGCTAAGGTCTCAGAACCAGGGCAGAGTAAAGGACACTCGGGGACTAGCTGGCCTTGAATGTGGACCATGCACCGTCACATCCAGAAGTCCTGGATGCTTGAAATTTCCACTGAACAGAGGATGAACCACTTGGACACCTTGTACAGGGGTGCAGACATGAATGGATGCTTGATCTTCAAATGGGGTCGACTGCATAGAACAACCAGGCACTTCCCCCCCATGATCCAGAGCAATGGTTCAAGTCTGATATCTACACCTCTAGGTAATGTGAGTACCTATTTTCCCTGGTATTCTTATCTCATCTGACTGAAGATCACCAAGACCCTTCTAATCTTAAATAAGAATCTAAGCATTCTTCCAATGCTATTGTTATAATCTAAGTATATCATCAAATTTAAGTATTGAGGCAATGCATGCTGATTTAAATATATCGAATTTTTTATTTGATACTCTATCATTTTGTGTGTTATATATCCACTTCAATGCCTGCAGAGGGCAACTGAGAGAATCTTTTAACATGATGGTCAGATGAAGGAAAATCTCAGAGAATGCTAGCATGGGGCAAATCATATGAACAGGTAAATCATCCTCTAGTTGGAATAGGCAAAGGAGATTACTTGGACACTCCCACAGTGCAGGGCTTTCTATTGTCCAATCTGTTTTACAACTTTGTAGCAGCAGAGGTTAACTTGTGGATTTTTGTCCAGTAGAGGTGAAAATAATTTCTTTCCAATGGGAAAGTACCCTAAATGTTACAGTTCATGATCCCATTGGACATATAACTGGTTTTATATCCAATCCAGCAATCTTAATATTGCTTTCCAAATGTTCTTTGAATTAGTCTTGACATCCTACTGATTCCCTCATTAATTACTGAGTTAAATAAAATCTTGACATACATTCATATTGTATTTTGAATGAGATTCATGATTTTACCATTATGAAATTACACTTTATCAGAATTGTTTTCCAGTTTCCTTCCCCTCGTCATTTTTACATGAAAGAAAGTGGATTAAAAGAAAGACAAAGCGCATGTCAAAGTGAGAAAACAGTCACATTGGAGAAGAAGAAAGACAATGTCAACTTTCTTGCCTCAGGACTGGGGAGAAAGGCATCACTTCTCCATTATCCCATAGATCTTCTGTCTTGGGGACCGTGGATGTGAGGCCAGTGCGGTTGCACATTGCATCTCACCCACAGGGGCCTGCACTAGGAGCTTAATGCTCTGCAGTCGCCATCTTAAGATTCTTAATACAATATGTTTGAATTTGGCTTTTGTAAGTGACAATGGGGCATATGTCAGGACCTTGTCACATTCAATCCTACTCTCACCACCTCCTGCTGTAGAAACCACAGGGGGATTCGGCCTAGGTGTAGTTGCTTGTCGTACAAAGGTTCCAATTATTGAGACAAAGAGGATTGCCAAGGAAGGAAGGAATTTTTAATATGACAGGCATCTTGTAAGGAGAATGGGAGAAGCTGCCTCAGATCTGTGTATCTCACTAACAGAGATCATGAGCTTTTAAAGAAGGGGCCACGGGCCTTGGGGAAGGCCATGGTGTAACTAACAAGGGGCTACGGTGCATTGGGGATGGGTTGTGAGGGTTGATGAATCTTGGCATCAGAAAGTCTGCCTGGGGGACTTCAGAATCTTGCCTCCTTTGTTTTGCAGAAAATCCACCATTTTGGAGAAACAACTCAAAAGGTCAAGTAGTTTAGGGAGAGGATTATATAGGGATCATTGAAATTCGTTCAGTGGGAGCCAGTACATTTCTTATGTGTCCAGGAAAAGTTCTCAGTCACCTACCTCCCCTCCCTCACCCTGTGACCATTGCCACCTCCACCCTAGCAGGGGTCTGGGTGTGAACACAGGAAGAGTCGGGGTTGGATATACATGCCCCATGTGCTAAACTCAGGGCAGGGTCCCAGATGCCTCTGAGGGTCACACTCACCCCATAAGTATCCCAGGCCTGAGAAAGTGTGGCATTACACAGCAAATAAAAAACATGATAACAGGTTGAGAGAAAGAGACTATAACAGAAAGTAAAAAGCTATTTTTCTGCTTTTTGAACTAGGGATTCCTCGTTTTCATCTTGAACTGGGCCCCACAATTTATGTGCTGGTGCTGTAGGGGATGAGGAGTGGGGATTCTCAGTGTCACACTGGTTAATGCCCAATCCTCATATACGTGGAGTGGCCACTGCAAATATACCAAGCCAATTTGTCATTGATCTTCAAATCTTTGTTAACTTCAAATCTTTGTTTTATTTTTACCTTAATTATATGTCCTCAGAGGACAAAATAAATCCTAATCATACTGCATGAGGTTATTTAAGGACCCTATAATATTAATAATTACAGAGGCTATTCAGAGTATTTATCATTCTAAATTGGTTAATCTACAGAAATCTATTAGGATATTCTCTTTGCCTAGAATTTATACACTGGAAAAGAAATAAACAAAAATTCCTCATGCTTTCCTTTAAACTCAAACACATTAAAGTCAGGTTAGAAATACCTTAAATTTGTTTTTCTAAGATTTTCACTGATGTTTTCATCTACATTGATTTTGTATTATGAAACTGTCCTTAGACAAAAAAACATCCATCTTCAGGTCAGTTTGGCAAGCACATAAAAAACAAACCTACTACGTTAGTCATTTTGCAAGGCATAAAACTAGTGTAAATAATAGATCACAAATGCTATACTCAAGAAGTTTAAGGGGGATACGGCTACCACGATACAATGTGTAAGTGCTGGAACATATTGATGTTCTATTGAAAATATAGAACATATTGATGTTCTATTGAAAATATATCAATGTGAAACCCCTCAGCATAAGCACAATATAAACAAACATTTAAGTGGAATATATCATATTGTATGCCTTCACAGCAAGCTCAAGTTTTATACATTATTATAATGTTAGGTAAATATTATACGTTACTTACATATAACAAAAGTACATTTAGTGTAATATAGACCTAGTATTCACATATTCCTACCAAATTCTTCTTTTGGATTTGCATTACTGACTAAAACATCTAAAACTGCTAAGTAAGGAAAAAAATCCAATGAAATTTCTGAACTGCCTAGCGTGGCTGACTAGAGACTTAATAGTGGTGAACATCATCCCTTTTGGGCCCGTCTTGGGGAGTTTTTTACTGAAAAGAAGACTGAAATTTATCAGGGGTCATCTGGCAAGAGAGGTTTTTATTAGAGTTTTAAGAAAGCTCTGAAATATTCTGCCTTCACCTTTCTAGCCTTGTAGAACAGAGGACCACAGATCTCATAGCTAATATTCAAACTGAAATCGGACCACATAGATATGAGAAATCAACTTGACATCAAAGGTTATCCATCTTCCCACACTTGCTTTTCCTGCTTGAATCTCAATTCCATAGGTGCTTTTATTTTTTAGTTCAATTTTTGGAATAAGGAAAAAAATGCATCTGCACATACCCCTGCATTTTTTCCCTAACTATTGGATTTATCTGCAAATCCAGCTGTGATTCTTATGTTGCCTCTCAGTTGTAAACAACTAAGCCCAGAAGTAAGACTACAAAAATAAAGAATTTTATTTGTCCTTGAAAATATTATGGTATAAGCTATCACATCTTCATTTTCAACTAAAACTCTATTCTAATCTTTGCAGCCATAACACCTTTCAGACATATCTGAGTTTTTTTCAGAGATTATTCCTAGCAAAAGCAGAGGAATGTCAAACCAAAATAGCCCCAAATAGTCCATACAAATATAGAATACAAATAAAAAAAAGGCACGTTAGAAAGGTCTCCCTTTATTATAACTAGTGAAGGCAGAAAAAATATTAATCATAATGTGACAGTAATTCCAATGGCACTGGTGACAGTACAGTCTTAAATAACTTAAAACTGAACTGCAAAAGCCGAACTTACCAAACGCTGTTGAGTAATTTGAGTAATTTTTTTACTTACTCTTCTACTTAAAAGCTATGTGACTGGAGATACGTCCTTCACCTCTCAAAACTTCAGTATCTTGCCTGCAAGATGGAAGAGAGACAATACCAACCGGGCCTACTCCCCAGAGCCATAAGAGACTGAAATAAAATTACAGGCATGGAAATGCTTTAAATTTCAAAACACCATACAAATGCAAGGACATTTTATTATATAGGCACGGAATGTTGAAAAGAGAGAGTGTGAAGGCTTTTTTTGATTTGAACGAGCAGCTTCTGTACTGCCCATGGGGATTAATTACAGACTTCCTGCGTTTCTAAAATATTCACAGATTTATTTAAATAGTGTGATTCAGAATTGACTGAAACATGATGAGTTGATCAAAAGTCCAAAAAAATTCTGCAGCCTCGCTTATACTCAGTTGTGTCAGGCTCACATCCATGCTTTTGATGCAAATGTTCAGAGTGAGATAAATTCCTGTGATCATCGGGTAGCATCACCAATGTCGTTAAGTCACTGCCTCTTTCTCCCCTCCAGGGATATCACAGTATGTGGCTACACCAGAGTTTTAAAAACCTATTCTGTTGTCCTTTACTACCACCTGAGCTACCTCTCTACAGTTGTCTCCTTTTATCTGCAGCTTTGCTTTCCGGGTTTCAGTTATCTACAGTCAACTAGTTTGAAAATATTAAATGGAAAATTCCATAAATAAACAATTCATAAGTTATAAATTGTACAGTTCTGAATTGCATGATGAAATTTCATACTATCCTACTCTGTCCCACCTGGGATGTGAATTGTCCCTTTGTTCAGTGTATCCACGTTATATATACGCTCCCCATTCATTAGTCACTTAGTAGCTGTCTTGGTTATTAGGTCAACTGTGGCGGGATCACGGTGCTTGTTTTCAAATAACTCTTAATAAAGGCCCCAAAGCTCAAGAGTAGTGATGCTAGATTATTGCTATGCTTGTTCTGTTTTATTACTAGGTGTTGTTGTTAATCTCTTACTGTGCCTAATTTATAAATTAAACTTTATCATAGGTTTGTATGACCAGGAAAAAACAGTATATATAGGGTTCAATACTGTCTGCAGTTTCAGGCATCCATGGGGGTCTTGTAACATACCCCTCACAGATAAAGGGGGAACTATTGTACTCTTGCCAGATAAACCTCTAGCAAAGGGAAGGCAATAATAAAAATAGCTAACATCATTGATTGCTGACACTACCCTAAATAATCTCTATGCATTATCTCAATCAATCCTTGTGACAATGCTATGAGGTTCATGCTATGGTTATCTCCATTGTATAAATGGCAAAACTACAGCACAGAGAGGTTAAGCTGATCCAAAGTCACACCAATGGCAAAGGGGGATTTAAACCTCAAGCAGTCTGCTTAGCCTCTGCTCTATACCCTCACCCTTTACTGCATCCTATGGAATATTCTACTGAAATGGCTCTTATTTGGTTGCTGTTGTTTTGGGCAGCTACCACTTTTTAAGTGCTTTACTATGCTTCATGAAGGATGCTAAGTACTTTAATTATCTCATTAGCTGATGTCGATTTTTAAAGTAGGTACTGCAGCCCTATATTATAAAATAAGGAAACTAAGGTTCAAACAGATTAAACAGCTTGCTCAAGTTCACAGAATAGGTGGCATAAGTAACTTAGCAGGAATTTTAACCCAAATCTGTTTGAATGCTACAGCCCATGTTCTATCAACAATGTTATGGTAAATGCCCATGATCCTTTTCACATGGTATCCATAATATTTTCTGTTACAGGCTCTATCTTCTGGGTCTAACTTACTCCTTCTTTCTAGCTCCTGGTTATGAGGAGCAGATTCTAGCTGTTCCTCCCAGATCTTACAAGCACCGAGGCAGGTCTAAAAGCCAAACTATGGTGCTACTAATATATTTTTATTGAAATCAGGCAAATCAACCCAACTGACACAGCCATCATTTTTGGCTCCACAGAAATGATTCGTGCAAGAGTTAGAATTGGAATGGATAGAACTCTTTACTCATGAATGAGTTTTCATACATTACTCTGCAGACCTGTTACATTACCGGTGGAATCTCACCAGAGAAAGGAGGACAATTTGATACCTTAGTGCTTGTTAAAGGGTTAGATTTTCTCTACTTATCAAAAATTAAATTCATTTTGCATTTGTGAAATGTTCTGTTAAAATTTAAAAAAAAAAAACTTAAAAATAAAAATTATAGCAATGCATAAATGTTACCTATCAGATTGGGAAAGCTGGAGCAGAAAGTTCTATATTGTGGCCCATTGGCATCATGCTATCTTTTCTTCTGTCAGCTGCTACAACAAAGATTGGAAAAGGACAGAATCCCTGTCTTCACGGTTCTTGAGGAACAAAGCTTATCTAGTAAGCTATCTTACGCAAAGTAAGAATCCTACTCTATAAATAGTAAATACATGCTTAGAAAGGCTCTTTTTGGTGAAAAACACTCTGCTAGCTCAGGAAAAGGGAAAATGTTAAGCATATATCCCAAAGCCATTTTTAAAAATAACCAGCTTAATCTCTGTGGCCTCAGTTAGATTTTTTTAGAGGAATCAAAGAACAAGTGTAAGTATAAGCTGGCTTACTCCAATAGGAAGAGTCCATGAAGCTAAACTAAGCAAACGTGCAAAGTATTCACCATGGTAGAAAGATTGTTTTTATTTTAGAAACCTGGCAGTATCTGTTGGCGTGATATGACAGTAACTGCCTCACCTTACTGGCTGTGTTTTCCTTTTTCTATGTCTCTGTCTACTATATCCTGAAATTGTCACTTTACTTGGCTAACTGCTAAATCATAGGCAATAAAGGAGCTGGTTGTTGTTTTAATTGTACTAACAAAAGGAGAAGTATGAGGGGGGAAATTCATCTTTCACTCTATTTGTCCTACATTTTTGGATTGGGTATTCTGATTTATAGTGTGATTTATGCTGCTTCAAGACTCACAGCTAAATTATAAAGTCAGTTTTCAGCTTCAACAAATCCTCTCTGGGTCCTGCTGTGTTTCCCTTAATGGCAAGGACTGGTGGATTCCATCTGTAAGGAAGCATGTTTTGCATGTGAACTACCACAAAGCAAAAGACAATGCAAAAAAGAACTGCAATTCAACAATTCTTTTCCCTTTTGTGTGTGTGATTATTTTTTTTTCTTTTAAACACTGAGGATCAATGTTTAAAAGAAATCAGCAAGTGATTTAGGAAAAAAATCTTTTTTTATTGTGCAATTGGAGAATAATCATTTCATTTTTTGTATGCATATACTTGAAAGCAAAATGTCATTGCTTAATATAAATATAACAGTAGGCTTTAAGGTCTGAACTAACCTTGCTTAGATATGCACCTTAAGAAATGTTAGTTTCTTGAGCTGCTGATTTATCCAATACCCTTTACTCTCTTGTTCTAGGTATGTAAACATAAGTTTATCCTAGCTGAAGGAGAGTCCATTGAGAATACATAAGTATTTCAATTTTACTTCAAATTAAAATGGGGGAAGGAATCAAACTTCTATTGAAAAAAACCTGAGTGTTATTACTCTTTATACTGGCCCAAAGGTAGAACAATATTCTCTTTATATTCTGTTTCTGTAAATTGGATTTAATCTTTCTTCCACTGGGCAGAGTAACAAAAACAGTAATAACTTACTGCCACCTACAGATGGAAGATAAGTCTTTGAAAATGTCTGCTAGTGGCAAGAAAAATGAACCTAGAGTTCACACTAAAGACCTACGGTCAAAGAACATAGATCTTATAGGTGTTGAAAGTGAAAAATGAATATTTCCCTACCATCAGTAATTAGATTGTGCTCGTAGTTTATGAAATTTAAATAAAATTAGAGCTACTGAAAAAGCATATTCTCCAATAGTACATTCAAGTCATTTACTTCTCATAAAAGTTTCTTCCTAATGGCAGTGAGTTGTCAGTTACTACAGCCTAAGTTTTAAGGAGAGTAAAAAAAAAAAGAAAGAGCCATAGTCTGTGACAAGCCTTGTACCAGCCAACATTGGCAATAAGCTGTCACTTCACCCAGAGCCAGTAATGCTTCCTCTTGGCCCTGTAAGGAAGCCACACAGGGAGAATAAAGCAATGCCATTTTTTGTTATTTCTTGAAGCTACATAACAGCAACTTTTCTTGGCTCATATCTGAAGAGTCTTAGATCCCTCTCCCACATTTCTCAGTGTACAATTAAATGGACATTTCTTTTCCTCTTGTGTATAGTATTCTTGCACTTACTTTTCAGTCTTATATAAAATGAAAGAGTTCATTTGACTTTGCTATACCACTTGGTGTTCTTGCTTTTTCAAACTAACATTACATTTTTCCAAGTCTAAAATGTAAATTTGGAAAAAATTAACAGAATATACAGGGAGATTCTTTGAGGAGACATTGAAGATTGCTGTGGTCTGAATATTAGTGTCTTCTCAAAATTCATATGTTGGAAGAACCTAATTCCCAATGTGACAATATTAAGATGTAGGGCCTTTAGGAGATGATTAGATCATGAGGGCTTCACATTCATGAATGGAATTAGTGTCCTTCTCTTATAAAAGAGGTTTGAGAGTCCTGCTTGCTCCTTCAACCATCTTTGAAGCAGACAGTAAGCCCTAACCAAATAGACAGTCTGCTGGCACCTTGATCTTAGACTTCCCAGCCCTCAGAACTATGAACAATAAATTTCTGTAGTTTGTACATTACTCAGCCTAAACTATTTTGCTATTATAGCAGTAACAGACTAAGGCAAAGATATTCTAAAAAGAAGTAAAAGGTAATGACTAAGAACAGAATCACATACAAGTAGATGGTTGAATTTGGACCAAGTTATTTACAGACATAGCTTGGAGATATCATGGGTTTGGTTCCAGACCACCGCAATAAAGCGAATATTGCAAAAAGCCAGGTCACATGAATTTTTTTGTTCCTCAGTGCATATAAAAATTATGTTTATACTATATTGTAGTCTATTAAGTGTGCAATAGGATTGTATCTTTAAAAAACATATATACCTTATTTTAAAAATACTTTATTGCTTAAAAGTGCTAGCAATCATCCAAGCCTTCCGCAAGTCCAAATCTTTTGCTGGTAGACAGTCTGGACTTCATGTTGATGGCTGCTGACTGATCAGGGTGGTAGTTACTGAAGGCTGGGGTGGCTGTGACAATTTCTTAAAATAAGATAATAATTTGCTGTATCTATTGACTCTTCCTTCTATGAAGGACTATTTTGTAGCATGTGATGCTGTTTAATGGGATTTTACCCATAGTAGAACTTCTTTCAAAAGTGGAGGGCCAGGCGCGGTGGCTCACGCCTGTAATCCAAGCACTCTGGGAGGCCGAGGCGGGTGGATCGCTCAAGGTCAGGAGTTCGAGACCAGCCTGAGCAAGAGCGAGACCCCGTCTCTACCAAAAAATAGAAAGAAATGACCTGGACAACTAAAAATATATATATATAGAAAAAATTAGCCGGGCATGGTGGCGCATGCCTGTAGTCCCAGCTACTCGGGAGACTGAGGCAGAAGGATTGCTTGAGCCCAGGAGTTTGAGGTTGCTGTGAGCTAGGCTGACACCACAGCACTCACTCTAGCCCGGGCAACAAAGCAAGACTCTGTCTCAAAAAAAAAAAAAAAAGTTGTCTTAAACCCTGCCACTGCTTTATCAACTAAATTTATGTAATACTCTAAATCCTTTGTTGTCATTTCAACAAGGTTCACATCCTTTGCACCAGGAGTAGATTTCATCTCAAGAAACCAATTTCTTTGCTCATCCATAAGAAGTAACTTCGTCTGTTCAAGTTTGATCATGAGATTGCACCAATTCAGTCACATATTCAAGCTCCACTTCTAATTCTGGTTCTCTTGCTATTTCCACCACATTTGCAGTTACTTCTTCCACTGACGTCTTAAACACCTCAAAGTCATCTATGAGGGTAAGAGTCAACTTCTTCCAAACTCTTGTTAATGTTAATATTTTGACCTCCTTCCATGAATCACAATGGTTCTTAATGGCATCTAGATTGATGAATCCTTTCTAATAGGTTTTTAATTTACTTTGCCCACATCCATCAGAGAAATCACTTTGGTAGTGATAAGGTATGGTAGCTATAGCTTTATGAAATGTATTTCTTAAATATTAAGACTTGAAAGTCAAAATTACTCCTTGATCCATGAGCTACAGAATGGATGTTGTATTAGCAGGCATGAAAATGTTAATTACTTTATACATCTCCATCAGAGCTCTTGGGTAACCAGGTGCATTGTCAATGAGCAGTAATATTATGAAAGGAATCTTTTTTTCTGAGCAGTGTGATTAAAATCTTTAGTAAACCATACTGTAAACAGATGTGCTGTCATCCAGGCTTTGTTGTTCCATTTACAGAACACAGGCAGAGTAGATTCAGCATGATTCTTCAACCCCTAGGATTTTCAGAATGGTAAATGAGCATTGGCTTCAACTTAAAGTCACCAGTAGTATTAGCCCCTTACAAGAGAGTCACTCTGTCCTTTGAAGCTTTGAAGTCAGGTATTGACTTCTCTTCTCTAGCCATGAAAGCCTAGATGAGATGGCATCTTCTTCCAATATAAAGCTATTTCATCTACACTGAAAATCAGTTGCTTAAATGTAGCCACCTCCATGAACGATCTTAGCTAGATCTTCTTGATAAGTCGCTGTAGCTTCTCCATCAGCATTTGCTGATTCACCTTGCATTTTTATGTTATAGAGATAGGATTAAGTTTCAACATGAATTTTGGAGGAGATACAAACATTCAAACCATAGAAAACCCCATCTAACAAATGGTACCCCCTCCCTCTATGACCATTATTCTCTCCCATCACCAGACTTTCCTTTTCTATGGCTTACTTCACAGTCTGCATTTATATTATTATTTCTCTTTTTACTTATTGCGCACATATCTTTTCTGGGAGAGAGCTTTATTGGGATAAAATCATACCTGTTTCATTTACAATTTATTCTCAGTACCTATCATAGGCCTGGAGTGATCTCAAGGAATATTTGCCAGTACTCAATGACTATTCATTGACTAAATAAATGAATTCATGATATTAGTTGATT
The DNA here is from genome assembly GCF_000956105.1 of Propithecus coquereli. Taxonomy (NCBI): domain Eukaryota; kingdom Metazoa; phylum Chordata; class Mammalia; order Primates; family Indriidae; genus Propithecus; species Propithecus coquereli. The sequence goes on along the minus strand of NW_012148808.1, from coordinate 978,387 downwards.
ATGATCATAGATTTCATACCCCATTTTAGCACATTAATTCACCTATTAGCCATGATCATAGACTATATCATTAGATCTATAAACATTTTGAAACCTGTTGCCCTTGACTTAAGGAGAAACAAGAAACAGGATAAGCGTAAATCAATTCAAAGTCTTTGCTAATTGGAAATCAATCCAAAATTATGCCTCTTGGTGAGTTGCAGTGAATTGTTTCTCCATATGTCATAATTAGACTTTATGGAATATGTATAACAGGCTTCAATTCACTTTATTTCTTTACTAAAAACAGGACTTTTTAATGAAATGTTTAAGTATTAACTCTAACTTTTATACATTTATTTTGTTGATAGCCCATTTATTTTGTATCAGAGAAAGCAATATTCTAGAGTTGCTAGTTGCTTTTCTTCCAGAGATGATCACCACTTATAGATATCCTTGTATTTTTACATGCATAAAAAATTCTTTAATTTCATATTAAAGAATGATGATTCTTTAATCTAACGAATGATGATTGGTTATATTATGCCTTTTAGAGAAAGCACTTAAGAGTATTGTAAGTGGGAGTATAATATTTATACTATGAACACAAGATTTTTCTTTCATTTTTAGACATCTTCAGCATAAACAATTTGTCAAGTTTATAGTTTGAATAAAGAATTTTAATTTACTGAAACTTGAGAAATAACTTTGCACTAGAATGCAATCTTCATCCTGTCAGCAAACATTTATTGAGCTTCTAATATTAATATTTAATAGGATAAAAATACAATTAATCCTCATTATTTGTGGATTCCATATTTGCAAATTCATCTACTCACTAAAATTTATTTGTAACCCCCAAATCAATACTGGCAGCATTTCTGCAGTCATTAGAAGTCATTCACACATATGTATGGAGTGAAAAATTTGAGTCACTAAGATGCAATCTCCCACCTGAGGCCAAAGAAGGTGGCAGTCTGACTTCTTGTTTCAGCTCTCATACTGCAAACAAGTGTCCTTTTTGAGGTCTATGTAGTTAAGCCACATTTTTTTTTATACTTTTTGCTTTTTGTTGGTAATTTTGCTGTTTGAAGATGGCCTACGAGTGTAGTTCTGAAGTGCCATCTAGCATTCCTAAGTGCAAGACAATAATGTGCCTTACAAAGAAAATTTGTGTGTTAGATATGCTTCATTCAGCCATGAGTTATAATGCTGTTGGCTATGAGTTCAGTGTTAATTGATCAACAATATGGTACATCCGGAAAAAGAAAGGATAAATTTATCAATTGTACATGAGGCCACTTCAGAAAATGCTAAAGTAACATCTGTAGTGTGTGATAAAGCTATAGAAAAGATGAAAAAGTGGCTAAATTTATTCATGAAATGATGAGCAATTTTAAAAGGTGTGTTGGAGTGCATCATTGTAAGCCTAAAAGCCAAAAAACTTTAGTCACAGTATCCAGGGTCAGGAAAATTTTAAACATTTTCGCCTAGTGCTAACTAGCTTGCACATTTCAAAAGGCAAAACATGTGAAAAATGATAAACTTACAGGTAAGGCAAGTTTTTAGATCAAGAAGCTGTGGAAGATAGATACGTTAATTAACTTGATTTATTCATGCCATAATATGTACATGTATCAAAATCTCACATTGTACCCACTAATATGCAATTATTATTTTCCAATTAAAAATAAAATACATATAAAAAAAGAATTTTTAAAATAGTTACCAAGTATTATCCAGGAAAAGGGTTCTATGAAAGAGCAGGTTTTCAACACTGATGAGTCTGGTTTATTTTATAAGGACATTGACAAATGAGCCTGCATAATGCAAATGGCATTTTGGTTGATGACAATGTAGTGACAAGAGGTTCACAGGAACCCAACCCCATATTTCTCTTAGGAGCAATAGTTCCACATTTGCTAATTTAGTTTTCATGCCAACTTTATAGAGCATAACTCCCAGGAATAATGAGAATAACTGTATGTCTCTTACCTCAAGGAGGTCACAGTCTAGTGGATGAGAAGCATCTCAGCAGACAATTATACAAATGGCACCTCTTATGCACACAATATATATTCTGGAAGGGGCCACTGAATTGAATATTTATATATATATAAAGAGTTATCCAGGCAAAGAGAGGAACTTCATATACAAAAGTATGGGAGGAAGATAATCTAGAAATCTTGAAAAGCTCCAAGGAAATGAGTATGGCTAGCACACAGGATGCTTGTAGGAGAGTGGTAAGAGTAAAAAGGCATAAGGAGTCAGGGGCCAGACTAATGAGTTTAAACTTTATGCTAAAAATAAATAAATTTTATGCTAAAGATAATGAGGAATAATGGAATATATAAAGCATAGATACTTTTCTACCCTCCTCTTATCTCCTAACAGAACTATGTCTACCTGTGTCTGGTTTCAAAAATGCCCATCGATGAGTCCTTAATTTTCTGCATCAATTCCATTTTCTTTTAGTCTTTGGACTACGTGAAATCTTCACTAGGAGTATAATTTAAAATAGTCATTTTTATGTATAAAAATATCAAAATATTGCAGGTAGCACACTGTAGTACTCAGATAATTCTGAAAATACAGAAATAAAGAGAACAGAGGAAGTATAAATACATCACAAAGTAGAAGAGAATATATATTATATATAAGAGAATATATATGTGTGTGTATAATATATATGCAGCACATAAATAATACGGAACACTACGTAAACGCCCAGAAAGTTTGCCTCTTTAAGCCAGTAAAGAACCTAAACTTATCACTTGAACATTATGCACTTTGTCCCTGGTTTGAAACTAAGTTAATGGAATGGTCTTGATTACATGCTTGATTCAAATTAGCCTTTTTTAGAAAAAAGTGATTTAAGAGAAAGAGAGAGGGAGAAAGGGAGGGAAAAAGGGAAGGAAAGACAGAGAAATGTTTGTCCCCTAAAATGCAAAAGCAGGGCATTGATTCCTTTCAAGCTGTCTGATCAGTGCCTTGTTGAGGAGCTACTCCCCGTGGTGTCTGTCACCAGCTTGCTATTGGAGGCAGGCATCAGTGTGGCTGACATTGTAAAGGACAGCTACATGATAGAGGAAAAGGTATTTGTCTCATATTTCTGAGAGACAAAGAAATGGAGAAGCATGTTCTCCTCCAGTGCACAAAAGGCAAAGATAAGTGCACATACTATGAGGAAGCAATTGAGATTGAGAATTCATCTTTTGGGACAAGAGGGAGGAAAAAGTCATATCCATCTTCACACAATGGCAGCTTCTACAAAGAAATGACAGAGCACAAGTGTTCTATGCAGCCAAGTATGATTAATAATGAAAGGAGAAGCCTGGAAGCTCTAAACCAATATAAAAGCAAGACCTTTTTCATTTTCTCTTAGTTTTTGTGATGTGCATATGTGTTTAACATGTTTTAATCAAATGCTTGCTGCAGTTTTTGCACCATTTAGTTCACTACATTTTTACTCGTGAGTCATTAGTACTGTGTTTAATACTCCATCTTAATAAAACCTCAGCAGAATGCAGTGTGAGCAGCGAAAGCACTTTCAAATGAACTTTCTTCATAAGACTTGTGACTAAAAATCTTGCTATACTGGGCAAAATAATAACATATGTCACAACCCTCAGTATGAAATAGCTCTGTTTTCTCAACAATGATTTAATAGAAAAGAGCCATTTAATCAATCTTATGAAACAGAAGAGCTCAAAATAAAGCATAACCAAGGATAACTTTCTGCCAGAGGGCATTTTTTCTAATTGTTTATTACAATGTTCTTACTTGCTATGTAAACATTTAACATCTTTACCACTGACTTTGGTGGTATTTAGGAAAGAGTTGATTATAACAAGAAGAAAAGGCAAGAGCTTAGAGCTTTGAATCACATCAAACAAATCTCAGAAAGTGTTGGGGCAGAATTCACAGACTAATCATACATGTACAGCCATAATAGCAGGCAAATTACAGATCTTATTTTTAACTAGAAAAATAATTTGTTTTAAAAAGACTATCCCTTTTTTATCAAACAACTCAAAAGACATACAGCAAAATGTATTATAGGCTAATAGCAGTAATTATTTCTCATTTTTAAAGAGTACTATAAAATAATTTTCTATTTTTAGTAAAAATAGGTAATATTTATTGAGTATTTCTTAGTGCTTTTAATGCATTTAATTGCCCCAACAACCCTTTAAGATAAAAACTGCTCATTATCTCCATTTTTTTAGATGAGAAAACTAAAACGCAAAAAGATTGAATACTTTTGCGAAGGTCACATAAGCTAGAAAATTTGGGAGCTGCAATTTAAGTACAGTTTAGCTATATCAGCAAGCCCTCAGCTATCAAAATACACTAGTTTCATTGTGATATTTTGTTCAGACTCAATATATTTTTCCTAAAAATTGTGTTGCAAACTACCATCACTCTCATCTTTCAAAATAAGAACTTCTAAAATCATGAATTTATATTTCATGATTTTAATAAAATATTACCTTTGGGGCACACTTGGTACTTCATCCCAGACATTTCTGTCCAGAATTCTTAAAGGTCTGTTGCTTTAAAGTTTCTAAAAAGATATTTTTTTCTGGAAAACAGAGACTTCCTTGTAATTCTCTCACATAGCCAAAAAGAGTGGTAGCACATAAAACTAGACTATATTCAGGATTTTACACAAAACTCTTTATTCAATTTATTTTATTATGTTTACTGTATTACTGAGGTAATATTTATTTGTATAAACCAGTTCACCTTACTTGATGTGTGAACTCAAAAATAAAAAGCAAAACAGAATGTAACTTAAGACTTTATAGATAAAATAAAGAGAATTTAATGAAAAGTGAATGAGAGTACCAGAAAGAATGATTAGTACAATTTTATACTAAAAAAATAAGAATCATTAATATGAGTTAATACACATAAAATACTTTCATTAACAGAAGCAAAAGTCAATAAAGAACTAATAATTTTCAATAATGTTAACATCCTAATTATTCGGTATGGCAATCCATTTGGATAATTTGAACATTTATGTTGAGACATAAAATCATGCATAAACTAAATCAATACAAAGAAAAATGCTAAGTTGTGTGCAGAGCATTTGAGTAAGAGCTTTCCAGTAGAAGCACCGGGCTGGGTCTCTGAAGATCTGTGTCCAGGCCCAACTCTGCCACTCGAGTCCTTGGACAGAAATGTCAGAGCTCTGAGCTTGAGTTTTCATTCGTAGAATTGGTGAGTGAATTAGGCATTTTATGTTCCCTTCCAACTGTGGAATTCTACATTTCTAGGGTTTACCTGCAGTTAAAGTTTGAATTATAAAGAGAACATTGAGTGGCAGACAGAGCAGCTGACTCAAAGTCAAAGGCTTCAGGTTTTATTCCTAGATTCAGTTCTAAAGGGAAGTTGGGGCAAATACAAAGCCATTAAGGAAATGATCTAATTGATAAGGTAGTATGAGTTACTGAGGTGGTGTTTACTCACACAAACCAGTTTACCTTCCTTGATGTGTCAAAAATTAGGTCAGACAAATACTTTGATGAAATCGAACTAGCAATCAAAAAAGTCAAAATAACCTGGTGTGTACATAGGCTGAGATACAAGGATTTCTTACTATGCCTGTCCAGTTACATCCAAATTTCTTCATATAATTTCATTTCCCTTGGCTTATTGACTATAAATTTGCACTTAACCTAGTAATTATATTTCTTTGTAATGTATAACAATTAAGTATATTTGCATGTGCTTTTGTGTATGCATAGTGAGGGGGTGAAGGATGATTTAAGGTCAGATGAATTATTCCGAATAACCTCCCTAAACTTTTAATCTTTTCTTAAAACTACCTATGTATATGGCCAAATCATATTAAGTGTTATTAAATAATTCATCAAAGTAGTGATTTATTTCCATATAACCAAAAATATGTCATTGATAATATATTTTTACTGAAGTGATCATGGTTTTGATATGTAAATATAGTTCTTTTAAAATCCTTATTGTATTCTTGAAAAATGCTAAGAGAATGGATATAAAGTATTTTCATCACAAAAATAACTATGTGAGGTAATGCTTCTGTTAATTAGCTAGATTTAGCCATTTCATAATGTATATATACTTCCAAACATCATGTTGTGCAGGATAAATATGTACAAGTTTATCTGTCAATTTAAAAAAAAAATAAAACTTTTTTAAAATTTAGAAATTGAAATAAATAAAATTCTTATAAATTAACTAACAGACTAAAGCATGTTATCCACTAACACAGTTTGTAAAATGTACTAACAGTCTCAATGTCTGAGATACAGTAAAGCAGGAATTCTTATTTTTCTCTCTCACTACATATCTGAGGACACATAGCCCATTTTTGCCATACGTGGCTAAGAAGTAGATGCACTGCCTTTACAGTTCACTGTAAATTGTTTCCCTTTCAGCTGTTTCTTTTGCTCATTTGTGGAATTAGCCAGGATTATTTCAGCTGTAAGGGACAGAAACTCCACACAAACTAGCTTAAAACAAAAAAAACAAGAGTGATTGTCTCTCATTAGAAAGTCTAAGCCTTCAGGCAGGGTTAGGTCCTATGCTCTGCATTCCTCTCTGTTTTATTCTTCTTTTCTCTTTGGCTTTTTGTCCAAGCAGCTAGAAAAGAATGTTGTGGGCATGTGATCCAGGACAAAAGAGAAGACAAAATCCTCTCTTCTTGCATCCACTTATCAAATGTTAGGGAAGCCTCTTACTGAATATTATGGCCAGGTAAACCTGATGGGCCAGCCTGGGCCAGTGCTCCCACAAAGAAAGGGAACTGGGGAGGCAAAAACAACACATGTAGTCCATTCATGGACAAAACAGCAATTTCTCAGGTTACTATGTGGAGAACACAAAATGTTGCAGAGAAATAAGAGCAATGCCCCCTGAGAACTAGCAGGAAAAAGCACTCTACCAAAACTGGCACAGTACAAACTTGAATTGCTTTAAATCTATTTCTTTAAAACAAAACACCATTTTGGTCTAATGCATAGTCTTAATTAAATTTGAACTTTGAAATTAAATTGTTCAAAAGCACTTATAATTTGCTTATATATTATCAAGAAAAAATAACTTGCTTTAATTCATATTTATAATATTCGGGTTTACAAACACACATAAATGTAAATATACACAGATATCTTCAGATTACCACGCAGAATCAGGCTAGGCAAATATTTTCTGATTCTAACTGTTTAATGTAAACTACCTCACTTGGCATTTTTGTATATGATGAAAATCAAACTAATCAACTCTGTGATTAAAATAATTATATCCTACATGTTATGGATAGGCCATTAGTAGCTACCTAAGTAAATTAATTCTGAGTTTGATATCATTTCTCCAGAAAATATTTTTGTTTGGAGATAATTTCATATTCTTATCTTTCTATTGTTTTTGTTATATGGTTCATATAATGAATACATCCTGACTTTTTGTACTACAGTTGACCCTGGAACAACAGAGGGGCTAAGGGCACCCACACCCATGCAATCAAAAATCTGCATATAACTTTTGACTCTCCAAAAATGTCCCTACTAGTAGCCTACTGCTGACCAGAAACCAGACTTACCAATAACATAAACAGCTGATTAGCACATTTTATTCGTTACATGTATTACATACTATATTCTTACAATAAAGTAAGGTAGAAAAAAGAAAATGTTATTAAGAAAATCATAAGAGAATATATATGTGTGTGTATAATATATATGCAGCACATAAATAATACGGAACACTACGTAAACGCCCAGAAAGTTTGCCTCTTTAAGCCAGTAAAGAACCTAAACTTATCACTTGAACATTATGCACTTTGTCCCTGGTTTGAAACTAAGTTAATGGAATGGTCTTGATTACATGCTTGATTCAAATTAGCCTTTTTTAGAAAAAAGTGATTTAAGAGAAAGAGAGAGGGAGAAAGGGAGGGAAAAAGGGAAGGAAAGACAGAGAAATGTTTGTCCCCTAAAATGCAAAAGCAGGGCATTGATTCCTTTCAAGCTGTCTGATCAGTGCCTTGTTGAGGAGCTACTCCCCGTGGTGTCTGTCACCAGCTTGCTATTGGAGGCAGGCATCAGTGTGGCTGACATTGTAAAGGACAGCTACATGATAGAGGAAAAGGTATTTGTCTCATATTTCTGAGAGACAAAGAAATGGAGAAGCATGTTCTCCTCCAGTGCACAAAAGGCAAAGATAAGTGCACATACTATGAGGAAGCAATTGAGATTGAGAATTCATCTTTTGGGACAAGAGGGAGGAAAAAGTCATATCCATCTTCACACAATGGCAGCTTCTACAAAGAAATGACAGAGCACAAGTGTTCTATGCAGCCAAGTATGATTAATAATGAAAGGAGAAGCCTGGAAGCTCTAAACCAATATAAAAGCAAGACCTTTTTCATTTTCTCTTAGTTTTTGTGATGTGCATATGTGTTTAACATGTTTTAATCAAATGCTTGCTGCAGTTTTTGCACCATTTAGTTCACTACATTTTTACTCGTGAGTCATTAGTACTGTGTTTAATACTCCATCTTAATAAAACCTCAGCAGAATGCAGTGTGAGCAGCGAAAGCACTTTCAAATGAACTTTCTTCATAAGACTTGTGACTAAAAATCTTGCTATACTGGGCAAAATAATAACATATGTCACAACCCTCAGTATGAAATAGCTCTGTTTTCTCAACAATGATTTAATAGAAAAGAGCCATTTAATCAATCTTATGAAACAGAAGAGCTCAAAATAAAGCATAACCAAGGATAACTTTCTGCCAGAGGGCATTTTTTCTAATTGTTTATTACAATGTTCTTACTTGCTATGTAAACATTTAACATCTTTACCACTGACTTTGGTGGTATTTAGGAAAGAGTTGATTATAACAAGAAGAAAAGGCAAGAGCTTAGAGCTTTGAATCACATCAAACAAATCTCAGAAAGTGTTGGGGCAGAATTCACAGACTAATCATACATGTACAGCCATAATAGCAGGCAAATTACAGATCTTATTTTTAACTAGAAAAATAATTTGTTTTAAAAAGACTATCCCTTTTTTATCAAACAACTCAAAAGACATACAGCAAAATGTATTATAGGCTAATAGCAGTAATTATTTCTCATTTTTAAAGAGTACTATAAAATAATTTTCTATTTTTAGTAAAAATAGGTAATATTTATTGAGTATTTCTTAGTGCTTTTAATGCATTTAATTGCCCCAACAACCCTTTAAGATAAAAACTGCTCATTATCTCCATTTTTTTAGATGAGAAAACTAAAACGCAAAAAGATTGAATACTTTTGCGAAGGTCACATAAGCTAGAAAATTTGGGAGCTGCAATTTAAGTACAGTTTAGCTATATCAGCAAGCCCTCAGCTATCAAAATACACTAGTTTCATTGTGATATTTTGTTCAGACTCAATATATTTTTCCTAAAAATTGTGTTGCAAACTACCATCACTCTCATCTTTCAAAATAAGAACTTCTAAAATCATGAATTTATATTTCATGATTTTAATAAAATATTACCTTTGGGGCACACTTGGTACTTCATCCCAGACATTTCTGTCCAGAATTCTTAAAGGTCTGTTGCTTTAAAGTTTGTAAAAAGATATTTTTTTCTGGAAAACAGAGACTTCCTTCTAATTCTCTCACATAGCCAAAAAGAGTGGTAGCACATAAAACTAGACTATATTCAGGATTTTACACAAAACTCTTTATTCAATTTA
>NW_012148808.1:963437-965697 GCF_000956105.1 Propithecus coquereli | reverse complement strand
TACTGTATTCTTAAATAAAGTAAGCTAGAGAAACGAAAATGTTATTAAGAAAATTGTAAGAGAAATATATTTACTATTTATTAAGCTGAAGTGGATCATCATAAAGGTCTTTATCCTCATCATCTTCACACTGAGTAGGCTGAGGAGGAGGAGGAAGAGGAAGGTTTGGTCTTCTTAGGGGTGGCAGAGGCAGAAGGGAGGGAGGGGGTGGAAAGGGAGGCAGGAGAGGCAGGCACACCTGGTGTAACTTTATGGAAATAAATCATAATTTCTGTCTGGCTTTTTTGCTTTTTCATTTCGCTAAAAATGTTTGTATACAGAGCCAATTTTTCTTCCACCATTTGCTTAAGTTTCAGTGCTCATATCATAGAAGAGTTCATGTCCTGAAAGAATTCAAATGTAGTCTTGAATAATCAGAACCCTTCTACCAGACTGTCTACTGTCAACTTGCTTTCTGGCTGTGCTGCTTCTATAGTTTCTTTCTTGTCGTCTGACACGCTTCTCCATCAAGTTGTCTTCTGTTAACTACTATGGTGTGATGTCTATTAGCCCTTGAATTTCTCCAGAATCCTTTTCTTGAAACCCCTCACCCCCCACCTTTTTGCCATGTTCACAATCTCTTTCATGATTTTCTTGATTGGCTCTGTTGTAAATCCTGTGAAGTCATGTGAATCTGGACACAGTTTGGGCCAAAAGGAATTTATTGTTTTGGGCTTGAGGGCTGTCATAGCTTTTTCTATAACAAGAATGGCATCTTCAATGGCATAATCCTTGCAGACTTTCTTCATGTTCTATCAAGGTTCTCTTCCGTAGCTTCGACAATCCTTTCCATAGAGTACAGTGTAAAATGAGCCTTAAAGATCCTTATGACCCTCTGATCAAAAGGTTGGTTTACAGACATTGTGTTTAGAGGCAAGTGGAACACTTTGATGCCTTCAGTATTGAACTCATGGGGCTCTGGGTGGCCAGCAGCATTGTCCAAAATCAGAAGACCTTTAAAAGGCAGTCCCTTACTGGCAAGGTACTTCCTGACTTCAGGGACAAAGCATCAATGGAACTAATCCAGAAAAAGGATTCTCATCATCCAGACCTTGTCAGACAATCAAAACACTGGCAGCTGGTGTTTATCTTTCCTCTTCTAGGTTCAGGGGTTAGCAGCTTTATAGATAAGGGCACTCCTGGTCATAAACCTGACAGCATTTGCACAAAACAGTAGAGTTAGCCTATTCCTTCCTGCCTTAAATCTTGGTGCTCACCGTCTTCCTTATTAATAAGTGTCCTTTGTGGCATTTTTTTTCCCACAAATAGGCCACTTTTATCTGCATTAAAAACCTGTTCAGACAGATATCCTTTCTCCTCAGTGATTTTCTTAATGATATCTGGTAAGGCGTCTGCTACCTCCTATCAGCAGAAGCTGCTTCTGCTGTTATCTTGACATTTTTTAAGCCAAACCTTTTTCTAAAATTATCAAACCATCCTTTGCTGGCATTAAATTCTTCAGCTTTATATTTTTCACCTTCCTTTTGCTTTAAGTTGTGATATAATGACTTCATTTTTTCTGAAATCATGTTAGAATCTATAGGTATGCCTTTCTTATAGATACCCTGCACCCACATGCAAGCTGCGTTTTCAATATGAGATAAAAAAGCTATTTTGCAAAAAGCACAAGGTTTTCACTCCTGCTGAAGCAGCTGTAGCAATGGTTTCACAATTTTTTTTCTTTTTTTACAATGGTCCTTACGCTGGATTCATGTATCTTGAAATGGTGGGTAACTACGGCTGCAGATCCCAAACTATGATACGTATCAAGCAATTCAACTTTTTCTTGTAATGTCATGACTTTTCTCTGCTTCTTGGGAGCTCTTCCAGCATTACCAGTGGCACTTCTTACATATCCCATGTTTGTGTTATTCAATGTTTATGATATTGCACTAAGCACACACACAAAAATACAAGAACGTCAAGAGACCACTTTTTACCGTGATATGCAATTTATTAGAAAGATGAACTGCTGCTGCAGAGATGATTAACATCAGTGTTTTAGGCAGATACTCACAACACTTAAGCTCATGGCAATAGCAACAGGAGGTGGCAATGAAGTTATTTCAATAGTACAGTATATAATTCAGTTAATTTTATGCAGTTATGATTTATCATCTTTACATTTGTTTACATTTCTCTTGGCTATGAATGGCACCATGTATGGTCTGTCAGTATGTACATGAGTTTTGATAAATTTTAACTTTTTATAATAGATTTA
>NW_012148808.1:952997-963387 GCF_000956105.1 Propithecus coquereli | reverse complement strand
ATGGGTAAGAGTGCCTAGGAAAAGGACTGAGACAGAGTCGAGGACTTTCTGGAACTACACAGAATGACTGATAGAAATATACACCTGCAAAAAAATGTGTTAATTTTGATAAATTTTAACTTTTTATAATGGATTTGTGTATATTTTATAGTAGTAAATGATAAAATAGATGAGTATCTACATGTATTTTATACATTCATGGTATACCTAACTTTTTCTTAATTTTTTTCAATATTTCTAGGCTACTTGGTTCATCTGCAAGTTTTTTCAAATTGTTATAATCTCCAAAAATTTTTCCAATATATTTATTGGAAAAAAATCTGTATATAAGTGGACCCATGAAGTTCAAACTGATATTTTTCAAGGGTTAGCTATATTTTCACATTCAATTACATTAATTATGGAAAACAAAATTGTAAAAATATTTCTTATAAAAACTCCCCTTGTAAAACTCCTAAACACAGAAAAGAAACAATTTTTTCTTATGCTTTCTTTTGTCAAAACTGAACTCTGAAACACTTTCCCATCCCTGCTAATATTGCAACCTTTTCCAACTGATATTTGTTTGCTCGTTTGTTTTATCTAAAACACTAAAGAAATTAACAGGGGTGCTGGGGATTTTTGTGCATCTTTGTCATGCCCATGAAAATTTTACAAACTTGGTATCCTTCTTAATCTCACTCCTCTAGTACCCCTTAAAGTGTAACTTTGAAAGAGTAATTTTAGAGATTTTCAGCTTGAAAGGGCTTTTGAAATATTTCATTTCTGAGCTAAGTCAAAAATAGGCATGTTTGTTAAAAAAAAAAAAAAATCCCCTTACAAAGAAGCTTGTCTGGGAAAAGTATTCTTCAAAACTGTAGACATTCTTTTCAGAAAGCCTCTGTTCCAATTCATGGAGCTTATTGTTCTGATCTCAGAGCTCAGTTCCCACAGTGTGAATTTCTTTTCAAAATTTTTAATGACTTTTAAGAATGTGTTCCTTGCTAAGTCTTGTGAGCTTTTGGTGTTAATGTTTGCCTTTTGATTTCTGTTATTTAATTCACTTTTGTGCTCTCAACCCTTGATAAAACAAGGAGCAGATCTGTCCAGCTCTTTGTAAAATATGTGCTCACTCACTGTAGGACCCTTGAGTACATAGGTGTGACCTAGACATTAAGACTCTTGAATAAACATGTGTGACTTTTTCCTTACTGAATCCACTCGTGAAGCTTGCCAAATATTTTTATATATCCAATTTTTATATGTCATTCTGTTATGATCTGAGGTAAAATAGATCGTTAACTTGCAAATGTTGCAGATTTGACCAAATAAACCATACCTGACCCACTAGAAAAAAATTAAGGAAAATAAAATTGGTTTATGGTGCGATCATTTGTAGAACATTTACATTTTCTCTTTCAACCAAACCGCATGGGGAATCTGTGGCCTTCTAATGTCAAGATTGTCTTTTTTTAAGAACACAAAAGGAGGCAAGAAAAGCTTCATCTTTCTCTGCTGCACCCCTTTTACTAAAAAGACTTGTTCTGTAAAATTTGGATTCAGTCAAAAGGCTGCAGTCAAGGATCCAGAAGGCCACATGTGGCCCCAAGGTCACAGGTTCCCCTCCCCTTGTGCAGAGCCTTGTTTTCTTAGAATCTGGAGCACACTCCTGTTTTAGCATAGTACTAACAATGCTGCAATCCTTTAAGGACCAGTTATTTTAACTATGTTTCATGGACAGCAACAGACTTGACTTCAAGTCTGACAATTGTTAATAGATTGTGGCTGGGTCAGCATTACCACTACTAGACCATCAGTTCTAAATATACCTTTTTTCTGTAGGATTGGGTGAGGTTGGTTCATCAGTTGAGTCTCCTGTTTCTCTTCTACTGCAAGGTTCAATTTTCATCTGTGCAGAATTCAGAAACCTAATTTCATTGGTTTGTCCTAAGTTAACCAATTGATTAGAAATCTAAATGCAAATGGGTGATTCATCAATCACATTACTGCCTCATTATTTTTTAGTGGGAAATACAATTCCAATTAAATGGTAACAATTTTATCAGCTAGTCAGTGTATGCTCTTCCCAATATTGATACAATGAAAACCTGTTTAAATTCAGAAGGTGGTGAATTAACTGTTTGTGTTGTTATAACCAAATACCACACACTGGGTAATTTATATACAATAGAAATTTGTTCCTCACAGTTCTGGAGGCTGAGAAATACAGGATCAAGGCACTGGCAGATTCAATGTCTGGTGAGGGCCTGTTCCTCACAGGTGGTGCCATCTAGGTGTCCTCACATGGCAGAAGAGTGGAAGAGCAAAAATGGCCTTAAGCTAGTTCCCCGCCCATTTATAAACCATTAATCCATTCCCTAAAGGCCCTACCTTTTAATACCACCACAATGGAGATTAAGTTTCAACACACGAATTCTGGGGGACATTCAGACCATAGCAGGTGGTTTAGTGAACATGAGAACTTTCAAAAGGAAAATTTTAAAATCTGGAGCCCGTTCTTCTAAGTGAAGTATCACAAGAATGGAAAAACAGGCACCACATATACTCGCCATTAAATTGATACTAATTGGTCAAAACTAATGTGCACATATGGGAAGTAACATTCATAGGGTGTCGGGCAGGTGAGAGGGGGGAGGAGAGGATGGGTAAATCTACACCTAACGGATGCGATGAGTGCTGGGGTATGGGCACGCTTGTCAGGTGGTGCAAAGGCAATTCATGTAACCAAAGTGTTTGTACCCCCGTAATACTCTGAAATAAAAAAAATAAAGAAAGAAAAATAAATGTCACTAAGGTTAATCCACCCAAGCTGAGATTTTGTCTTACTTCTCTTGCTTCCATCTGGTCCTATAATCAGCCATCGTTTGAAGCCCCCTGTTTAAGGACTTACATTATTCCAAGTCCTTTGAAAGAGTCAGAACACCGATAGCTCTTGCTCAGCAGGACTTGGAACTAAGTTGCAATCCCGAACACTTAGAATAGTGGCATTGTCCATTTTCAGACCTTTGAATATTGGTCCCTTGGGTTCCAAATTCCCAAACAGCTCCCGAATGCAGCATCCTGGAATAAACTCTTGGGACCTGAACAGTGTTTGAGCCATAGAACTCCGTATCTTTAAGACTATTCTGACCACATTAGACCAGTCATCAGGTTTCAGGGTTCTGCCTCTATCCTGCCCATCCTCAGTCCTTTTAATTAATTCTTAAATCAAATGAGGGTTTCAAAAAGAAAAAGTCCACCCTCAAATTTAGATAATTCAATGAAGGTTTAAAAAAGGGAGTATTTACAAAGATACGACCAGGGTGTAAGAGAACCATAAAAAGTGATGCAAACCCAGGGCTAGTAAAAACAGAACTGTTATCACTCTAAGGTCAAAGGGAAGCAGGGATGAAGCAGTTCCTTGAACCCAGAAGGAAAAAGTTATAAAGTGAAAAGAGGTAAGCTTCAGTTGAGTGATATACCCAGTTTAACATGACCCAGCAAGAAGCGGGGGGGGCAGAGAATATACCTTCACTTCACTTCCACCTTCATTTTGATCTCCCTACAAAGCTCTCCAAAGGGAGGACAAAGCAGCCCAATTGATGTAGGGCCCACCCTATTGGCTTCCTTTCAACTTAATCACCTCTGTAAAGCCCTATCTCCAAATACAGTCACATCCTGAGGTGCTGGGGGTTACAGCTTCAGCATATGAATCTTGGGGAAAACACAATTCAGCCCACAACAGTAGACACTCAATAAATATGAGTGTTGTCTAGGAGCCCATGGAGGCCACAAAGCATAAAGTGAGGACAATGCTATGCATTCATTGATTTGTCCAACAAATCTTAAGAGCATACTATGTATTAGGCTCTGTTCTAAGCTTGATAAATAGATCAGATAACAAGGCAGACAAGTTCCTGCTTCAGGCAGCTTCTATTCCAGGTGAGGAGTTAGGAGAGGAAAACCAGACTAACTACTAAAAAATCATTTCTGTTACACTCTGATAAAAGCTTTATGAAGACATGAAGTTTAATGTCTTCATTAAATATGGATATCAACACCAGTCTAAGAGTTTAGATGTTATTAAGTAGGTAAAGAAGAAAATGTATATTTTTTGGTAAGAAAGGGATGTGGGGCTGTGTTTCTGTAAGAGTCGAGGGAAAAAGCAGGTAGATTGTTAATGAAAATGATTTAGGCAGACTACTTACTTATCTGGATGGTATTATGTGTATCTCTCACTCAAGCCTTCGTATATAGAGTTCTAGCCTGTGATATGGTGAAATATATATTTGGTTTTCCTCCTGTTCCCTGTCACACAGCTCTGCTACTGGAGTGAGGAGTGGTTTTTGTATGCTAATGATATGACGGGTGGCTGGAAGCCCCTAGGTAGCTTCAGGATGGGGGCTTGTCATTGGAAAGACTAAGGCATGATTAGAGAATTAAGACTTTTAAGCCTCATCCCTTGTCCTCTCAGGAGAGGAGAGGGGCTGAAGGTGGAGTCCATCACCAATGGCCAATGATTTAATCAGTCATGCCTATATAATGGAGCCTCCATAAAAACCCAAAGGGACAGGATTCGTGTAGCTGAACACTTGTAGGTGCCTGGAGATTGGCATGCCTGGATAGGGCATGGAATCTCCACTCCTTTCCATATGCCTTGCCCTATACAGTTCTTCTATCAGGTTGTTCATCTGTATCTTTTGTAATATTCTTCATAATAAATGGATAAACATAAGTTAAGTATGTCCCTGAATTCCCTGTGAGCTGTTCTAGAAGACTAATGGAACCCAAGGAGGGGGGCATGAGAACCCTTGATTTATAGCTGATCAGTCAGAAACAGGTCACAACTTGTGCTTGCAGTTGGCATCTGAAATGGGAATAATCCTGTGGGATTGAGCCCTCAACCTGTGGGATTGATGCTATACCTGGATAGATGGTGTCATAATTGAATTAAATTAGAAGACACCCACCTATTATCTACTGGAGAATTGTTTCATTGGTGTGTGGTGTCAAAAGTGTGCTGCTGGGTGGTATGTGAGGGTAGAAAAAACACTTTTGTTTGTTTTTTCCTGTATCTTCATTCACCCTTCATAGTAGAATTTTTCCTACAATCAGAACTAAGAAATCAAAGTAGCAGTAGGCACAGAAAAAAGAAGAAAGAACATCAGATATTATAAAATAGAAAAAAAAGGGCTGAAAAGTTGACTGAAGGAAGGGAGCAAAGGAAAGGTGTAAAGAATGATTATGGGACTTTGAACCAGGTAACCAGAATGCCAGAATAATTGTAGGAAGAAAAAGGAAGAGGATAAGTTCAGTTTGGGCCATTTTGTCCTCCGGAGTCAGATGAACATCCAAATGACAATATCCAGAAACAGTTGCAGACATTAACAGTAGAACTACCATATGATCCAGCAATCCCACTACTGGGTATTTATCCAAAGGAAAGGGAATCAGTATATTAAAGAGATACCTGCACTCCCATGTTTATTATAGCACTATTCACAGTAGCCAAGATATGAAATCAACCTAAATGTCCATCAACAGATGAACGGATAAAGAAAACTTGGTATATACACACAATGGAATATCATTCAGTCATAAAAAAGAATGAAATTCACAGCAACATGGATGAGAGTGGAGGACATTATGTTAAGTGAAATAAGTCAGGCACAGAAAGATAAATACCACGTATTCTTACTCATATAAGGGAGCTAAAAAAAAAACTGAGCCCATATAAGTAGAGTAGAATTATGGTTATTAGAGGATAGTAAGAGAGAGGGGAGGGGAAGATAGGGAGAGGTTGGTTAACAAATACAAAATTATAGCTAGAAAGGAGGAATAAGTTCTACTGTTCTATTGCACTGCAGAGTAAATATGGTTAACAATAATTTATTGTATACTTTCAAAAAGCTAGAAGAGAAAATTTTGAATATTCACAACACAAAGAAATGATAAATGTTTGAGGTAATGGATATGCTAATTACCCTGATTTAACTGTACACATTGCATACATGTATCAAAATATCACTCTGTATCCCTTAAATATGTACAATTATTATGTGTCAACTGAAAATAAAAGGAAAAAGATGTTAACAATAGTCAAGGCTAACACATACATTTAGGGTTAACTATGTAGAGCTCAGGGTTGAACCATGTAATTACTGAGAGGAAGCAAAAAAGAGACGAAAGCAGATCAAGAAAGCATTTTATAGCAAAACTACATTAACAGGGTAGGAAGGGAGCAGAATGAGTAGTAGAGCAATGAAAAAAAAAGAAAAGAAGAAGAAGAAATGAAGGAGGCCATTCGAGATAGGAGACCCAGAAGAGCAAATATCAGAAACAAAGGGAAGGAACTTGAGGAAGAAGCTGTAGGTAGCAGCAATGGAAGAGAAGTGGAAGAGGATGAGAAATGGACAGAGCTGTTGTGCTTAGGTCCTAAGAGTTTGTTCTTGACTCTCAAGGAGGTAAATCCGGTAAGGTGGAGACCCTGGAAATCAGATGTAGGCAGGAAGCCAGCAGGCGACCCAGACTCTTCTCTACAGAAGGGTGAGAGTCGACAGCACCAGTTTCATGCTAGAAGTTCCTCTTTAAAAGACGAAGCTAATCTTAAGAGATTGTACAACCCAGTTCATGCTTATTGCCCCCAATGAATGACTAAAAGTGCACCCTCTTCCAATATAATCTCTTAGGAGATTTCCTTGGTAATGCCTGGCAAGGCAAAGGAAGAGCAGCACACATTCTCTAAAATTGTAAGAGGAAACAATTATATGAAGATACAAGGAAATGTTAATATGATGATCGATGATGTTTATGGGTTTAATCAAATATTCTTTATCTTTCCAATAAATTATAGAATAGGATAAATGGATGGGTTGCAGGGTTTGGGAAAATGTCCTCTTTAAAGTGTGCCTGTGGTAACGGAAGACACCCACTAGTCCCCTGCTGAGCCTTGAAGCAGTATTGAGGGGATCAATCTGATCCTTCAATTTGGCATTTCAGTGCAGAAGAAAATCAAATCTAGAAATAACCCATGTTAAGATTTTGACATACTTTTATGTCATGGGATTAAATCAATTTTTTAATTCTCCCTTAAGCTTTTCTTCTTTACATTTTTATATCTAAAATAAGCATTGCTTTGGTAATCAATAAAAAGCAATTATTTGGAAATCAATCTCTTCATTGTTTTAGGTCATGAAGACCCCTAAAATATGTTAGTTTGAACAGACATTGTGAAGCTGGACCTCGCCAGAAAGGACAAAAATCCTAGCACACTACTAATCTATACAGGGACACCTTTAAATAACAGACGTAATAAGCGCTTACTGGCTTTCGATTTTTAGATATTACTTATGAGTAAAACGTAAAAAAACTGAAACATGGTTGCAAAACTGAATGTAAATGTAATCAACCTTGACACATGTTTTTGTTTGTTTGTTGTGCTTTGAGCTTTTTGTTAAAATTTTTTTTTTTATTTCAGCATATTATGGGGATACAGATGTTTAGGTTTCGTATGTTGCCCTTGCCCCTCCCCTCCCCCCCTAAGTCTGAGTTTCAAATATGTCCATCCTTCGGGTGGTGCGCATTGCACTCTTTGTGTATGCAAATACCCGTCCCCTCCTCCCTCCTCCCCCCTCCTCCCCTCTCCCCTGCCCAACATCCGATAGATGTTATTCTTATATGTGCACTTATTAATTGACAAATAATTGTATATATTTATGGGGTACAATGTGATGTTTCGACACATGTATACATTCTGGAGTGAGTAAATCAGGCTACTTAGTAAATCCATTACCTTGAATATTTATCATTTCTTTGTGGTAAAAATATTCAAAATCACTCTTTTAAAGTAAAGGTGGAACTGATGGAAGACAGGAGCTGGCAATGAGAACAGAGGATAGTAGATAAAGCAGGGTGCTAATATTTTAATCTGACAGAGCAGGAAGACAAGAGATACTGAATAAATATGACATTTAAAGAAACATAGGCATACGTGTATTGTATAATGGTACAATGATAACTAATAGGGTCTGCCAAATATGAGGCACAAATATTGAGAGGGAGTAGTTTAAATCAACTAAACTCTTTCTTAGCAGAGAATTGATAGATCATGTCAGAATTTGATTGACCAAGAAAAAGCATTGTAATCACACAATGGAGGGGAAAGACCAGAAAAGCTAAAAACAACAGAGAAAGCTGCTGTCTCTGGAAAACTAACGTAAGAGTGGGAAAGGATGGGGTGAGGAACTGCTATCTTTCATTATGAGTCCCTCTATTCAACTTAAATTTTTATCCTGTGCACATGTTACTTTGATAAACTATTAAACAGGAAGAAAAATTAATAGTGATAGTAGATGACAGAACCCTCTTCCTTTCTCAGTAGCTGAAAGAGCATCATACTGGTGCAGTCTGTGATTTTAAGACTCCAAGTCATGCTAAAATGATCCTGAATCTATTTGTGCAAAATGTTAAGTTTAGTAACCTGGAGAAGCAAATGATTCTAAGAGATTAACAGGATACTCGAACCTTTCTATGACAAGTCTAGTCTTGATATGTTATACCTTCTAACCTAAGAAGAGAGAAAGCTCCATCAGTTGCTTTTTTCCCTGCAGACATAACAGCTCTCTGAGTCTTAAGGCAAGTGAGAATCCAGAGCTCCAGCGAAATTAGCAGCTGACACAGGCCCTGCAGACTGCAGTTTTCTTACAGTCTGCTGATCACTACTTATTTGTTTTTTGTTAGAATTCCTGGGCTTTAGCTTAGTAGAGAAGAGTTTAGCTTGATGCATAGAAATCAGATTAGAAACAGTTCACTTCATCTGACTTCGTTTTCATTAAAATTCATTAAATTACAGATCAGTAAACATTATTGATGACATGCCCATAGATCCCATCTGACCCATTCTACTTGCCTAGATAAATCCAGTCAATGTCTTTCCAGGATCCCATTGAAATTGGACATTCAATGTTTCAACCAGCCTCAAATTACTACTGATGCTCTCGTGGATTTGTATAAGTCATAAAACCTCCCCCTGCTTCTCTGACTGGATTTAGCTCCGAAATAAACTCTTCATTTAAAGACTGATTGTGTTGTCAGCTCTCTCTCTTGAATCCCATCAGTGATTCTTTGAATGTGCTGGCCTCCTAGGTGGGTTTTGGTAATTGTGTGTCTCTGTAAGATTTTCAGAAGGCTTGGTAGGGTATCATTAAGCTGAGCGTACTAATGTGTTGATCCAGGAGCAACCAGACCTAGTGGGATTTGAATTGTGACTTGAATTAAAATGTCAAAAAGAAATGTGTCCTTTAAGAAGATGCTACCTGACCCAAAATTGGAAATCAGGAAGTGAAACTGGAAGCCATTTAAGGTGAGATAAGATATGTATAAGAAAATATACTTATTGGCAAGCCCTCCTCATCACCACCCCCCCCCAACACACACACACACTCAGTTGAAAGGTGAGCAACAGTAGATACCTGTACCTCTCTACTTTAAATCACTTGTCATTCGATAAATATTCACCAAGTACCTATTGTGTGACTGGTAGTGTCATAAGAACATTAGACACAACTGTGAACTAAACATATAGAAATATTTGTCTTCGTGGAGCTTATTTTCTAATGTAATCATGGGGAAGGAAGATGGTGAAGTCAGAAGAGTATTATATCTTTTTATTTTACATGGTTACAAAGCTGAGCCTAGAGGCAGTTGACCTAGCAGTATAGAGCATGCTCAACCAAGTTTGTCAATATAAACCTCCTCTTCCTGCTGGTACTAGCAGTTGTTTTATGAGCCAGCATAGTCTAACACTTTAAATTTTCAAGCATTTTATACACATCCACACGACTGATCTTCTCAACTTCTATTCTTAGTATCACCATTACACAGTTGAGAAAAGGACACACAGGGGCTAAGTGATCTACCTACATTTACATAACATATCGGGAACTTGTATTTTTCCATTATGCCACACTGTTTTTCTCAATTGGTGGAAAATTCATGAGACTTCAATCTAGAGAAACCAGTCTGAGCATCAGAAGAATTAAAGCACAGGAAGTTTATAAGAACTGACACAATTCATAAATTTTCATTTAATTTTCATGACGTCAACAGTCATGACTGCGAAAAGCTATTCCTTCACCACTATCTCCGTGCTACCCTACAGCCATTCCACGTCCAGTCGGTGTTTTAAAACGTCCCCTGTGTAGCATCCGTCTCAAGCCTGGCTTGTGCTTCCAGCCTATGAACCAGAGATTCTGCAGCAACTGGGCCATTTTGACACACTGATAATATGTCAGAGTTAAAGTTAAGGAGCTAGTGGGCATTTCCGGCCACAAGAGAGATATAGAATATTAAACTGAAATGATACTAAAAAGTGCCATCTCAGAAAACTAAGCTCAGCCACACTCAGCCCACA
>NW_012148808.1:935981-952947 GCF_000956105.1 Propithecus coquereli | reverse complement strand
ATGACAAGTCTAGTCTTGATATGTTATACCTTCTAACCTAAGAAGAGAGAAAGCTCCATCAGTTGCTTTTTTCCCTGCAGACATAACAGCTCTCTGAGTCTTAAGGCAAGTGAGAATCCAGAGCTCCAGCGAAATTAGCAGCTGACACAGGCCCTGCAGACTGCAGTTTTCTTACAGTCTGCTGATCACTACTTATTTGTTTTTTGTTAGAATTCCTGGGCTTTAGCTTAGTAGAGAAGAGTTTAGCTTGATGCATAGAAATCAGATTAGAAACAGTTCACTTCATCTGACTTCGTTTTCATTAAAATTCATTAAATTACAGATCAGTAAACATTATTGATGACATGCCCATAGATCCCATCTGACCCATTCTACTTGCCTAGATAAATCCAGTCAATGTCTTTCCAGGATCCCATTGAAATTGGACATTCAATGTTTCAACCAGCCTCAAATTACTACTGATGCTCTCGTGGATTTGTATAAGTCATAAAACCTCCCCCTGCTTCTCTGACTGGATTTAGCTCCGAAATAAACTCTTCATTTAAAGACTGATTGTGTTGTCAGCTCTCTCTCTTGAATCCCATCAGTGATTCTTTGAATGTGCTGGCCTCCTAGGTGGGTTTTGGTAATTGTGTGTCTCTGTAAGATTTTCAGAAGGCTTGGTAGGGTATCATTAAGCTGAGCGTACTAATGTGTTGATCCAGGAGCAACCAGACCTAGTGGGATTTGAATTGTGACTTGAATTAAAATGTCAAAAAGAAATGTGTCCTTTAAGAAGATGCTACCTGACCCAAAATTGGAAATCAGGAAGTGAAACTGGAAGCCATTTAAGGTGAGATAAGATATGTATAAGAAAATATACTTATTGGCAAGCCCTCCTCATCACCACCCCCCCCCAACACACACACACACTCAGTTGAAAGGTGAGCAACAGTAGATACCTGTACCTCTCTACTTTAAATCACTTGTCATTCGATAAATATTCACCAAGTACCTATTGTGTGACTGGTAGTGTCATAAGAACATTAGACACAACTGTGAACTAAACATATAGAAATATTTGTCTTCGTGGAGCTTATTTTCTAATGTAATCATGGGGAAGGAAGATGGTGAAGTCAGAAGAGTATTATATCTTTTTATTTTACATGGTTACAAAGCTGAGCCTAGAGGCAGTTGACCTAGCAGTATAGAGCATGCTCAACCAAGTTTGTCAATATAAACCTCCTCTTCCTGCTGGTACTAGCAGTTGTTTTATGAGCCAGCATAGTCTAACACTTTAAATTTTCAAGCATTTTATACACATCCACAC
This sequence comes from Propithecus coquereli, assembly GCF_000956105.1. Classification (NCBI taxonomy): domain Eukaryota; kingdom Metazoa; phylum Chordata; class Mammalia; order Primates; family Indriidae; genus Propithecus; species Propithecus coquereli. The sequence continues at coordinate 951,638 of NW_012148808.1, read as the reverse complement.
GACTGATCTTCTCAACTTCTATTCTTAGTATCACCATTACACAGTTGAGAAAAGGACACACAGGGGCTAAGTGATCTACCTACATTTACATAACATATCGGGAACTTGTATTTTTCCATTATGCCACACTGTTTTTCTCAATTGGTGGAAAATTCATGAGACTTCAATCTAGAGAAACCAGTCTGAGCATCAGAAGAATTAAAGCACAGGAAGTTTATAAGAACTGACACAATTCATAAATTTTCATTTAATTTTCATGACGTCAACAGTCATGACTGCGAAAAGCTATTCCTTCACCACTATCTCCGTGCTACCCTACAGCCATTCCACGTCCAGTCGGTGTTTTAAAACGTCCCCTGTGTAGCATCCGTCTCAAGCCTGGCTTGTGCTTCCAGCCTATGAACCAGAGATTCTGCAGCAACTGGGCCATTTTGACACACTGATAATATGTCAGAGTTAAAGTTAAGGAGCTAGTGGGCATTTCCGGCCACAAGAGAGATATAGAATATTAAACTGAAATGATACTAAAAAGTGCCATCTCAGAAAACTAAGCTCAGCCACACTCAGCCCACAGGGGGAAAAAAGTAAAAAGGAAAATCCATCTCAATTCAAATGACATTGGTTCCAGATCAGCAGAAACATTAATTGTTTTATGATCATGACTTTTAAGATTCTGTAAGGCAAAGTAATAACAAATCTTCAAAGCCTGTCAGGTGTTTTGGCCATCGGTCATGATACAATGACTAGCAGATTATCGCATTAAGTCTGACTTAATTTACACAAAGAGCAACTGACACAAAGCCAGGTGACTCAATCTCTGTTTTCATTTTTGTCTCTTATTAAGTGCAGGATCCTGATTAGTAGCATTGGGCTAGAGATATGCATGTGTAATCTCATTTATTCCTAACAATAACTCTTTGTTTGATGGGAATATCCCTACTTTTCTGTTGAAAAAAACAGGCTCAGAGAGTTCAAGTAACTTTCCCAACATCACACAGCTAATAAGAGCAGAGCCAAACTAAGAATCCAAGCTTCTATGACTCCACAGACCATGACCATTTTATTAGTCTTCATCTGTTTCACAGAAAAATTGGGATAATGATACCCACTCTATCTTTCTCACAGAGCTGTTGTGAAATCAAATGAGCTAATACTTATTTTAAAAGCTCTTTGAACAAATCCACAAATATTTATTGAAATCTTATTTGTGCTTAGCAGTGAGCTAAGTATTAATATAATAATTGAATTCTAAATTATAAGGTACAGCCTTTACCCAAAGGTAGGTCGTTATTGTTGTCAATTTGTCCCTAACCATAATGACAGCAATAAGTAACTTTTCCTGTTTTAAGTACTTAGTACTGCTAGAAGCATTACAGGTAGAAGTACCATTAAACACTGAACATTATCTATGACTATTACTGTAAAGTGAATTGCCATTATAGGCATTAACACTGACCCGAAAGCTGTGATTTAACTTCTGGACTGTCAAAATGTGACCCAAGTTCTCAGTCTAGTTCCTCTACTGACAATCATTTATAAGCCACTTACCCTCTCTATCCCTTCACCTTCTGTCTTTAACATAATGGAGAAAGAGTAACCTGCCATTAGGTGTGTTGTTGAGATACTGAAGCTCTCAGAGAGTAGATATAAGACGTGCTGAGTCCATTAAATGCACTGTAAGAAGTCCCAAGTGGTATTAATGTTTAACTTTTACATACAGTATGTTATGAGATGAACAACTACACAGAAAATAAAAATGCTAAGGGCTTTTCCTGCTAGGCCATTATAGTCTAAGAAGAAAAGGCCAATTGTTCCCTTTGTATAGCTTGTCATAGCATGTGGTAAGGATTCTTTCATTCTGTGATGTTTTTCTGCAGTTATTGAAAGTTAACGATATGATTGACTAGATTAATTCCCAATTTCCTCAGAATTTTTAACTGAACATCTTAAAAGGTGACAGTTGAGGGAAAGATTATGTACCTATTGACAGGCCCATGCTGATAGGATGATCCATGCGGACAAAGTACGATGCCAGAGATACTTGAAATACGTGAAAGTAATTGAATATCAAATGAAAGGTACTAAACTTCTATTTTATATGGGCCAGTAAAATGAGTTCAATTTGTTGAATTTTCATTTAAGAGTTTTCAAAATTATCTACTGTCTAGGATAGGTAAAATATGCTCATTTTCTTTAGTATTTTCCTTCTATTTCTCTTATGTATTCTTGCTGATGAACAGGACTGATGACAAAGAGGCTTGTTTTCCTCTTTGGCTCATAAAAGGAAAGTAAAAATGGGCAATGAATGATATATGTGAAGAGGTTTGGGGTCATCTCTGTAAGCCTTGGTTAATGCAGCCACTGATTGCCTGAGGAACTGAGAAGTGAGATGTTCTTGGAGAACCCCAATAAATTGCGGGCTGCCGTTTTATCTGGAAACATACTTTTTTTCGGAGGTATTTGATAGCATTGCCCAGAATGCGCCCCTTGACACAAGGTGCAAATTAGTGAACATTTGTGTCTTTTGTTTAATCCATAGGACTGCTTTCTTAAATCATTGGTATCTTCATTTCACAGATATGGAAATGAAGCTCAGGAGATTAAGCTGCTCAAAGATAGCCAACACATAATTTTTTATGTCTCGAACATCTAATGCTGTTGTCAAAACCCAGAATATACATACAGACTATCTTGGTTTATATGCTTAGGTCCTCTATCAACGTTGCTGGGTAGTGGTGGGTAACAAGAACATCTCACTTCTCAGTTCCTCAGGCAATCAGTGGCTGCATTAACCAAGGCTTACAGAGATGACCCCAAACCTCTTCACATATATCATTCATTGCCCATTTTTACTTTCCTTTTATGAGCCAAAGAGGAAAACAAGCCTCTTTGTCATCAGTCCTGTTCATCGGCAAGGATAAATTAGAGAAATAGAAGGAAAATACTAAAGAAAATGAGCATATTTTACCTATCCTAGGCAGTAGATAATTTTGAAAATTCTTACATGAAAATTCAACAAATTAAGAACACAAATTCTCATTCTGGAAATCTAATTTGTTCATTCTAGCTTGGCTTTCTGGAACAAATGTTATAGAATCTTGGAAAGCAAACACTAAAACTTAAAGATTATCTGACCTTGGCTTCATATTTTATAGATCAGGAATCTGCCCCCCAACAGAGGTTAAGCAATTGCTCCCAAGGTTACAAAGATTCCTAAGGGCTGCTTATACCAATGTCAACCAAAAAAAAGTTCTCTCAATACCAGTCCCTTCCTCAGTTGCCACTTCACTGTTAAGTAATTGTTAGTGTACCTTGCATTTACTACCAGGTATTTCACAAACAATGGTGCCATCTTGTACTCTAAACAACAGATTTTATCTAAAACACTGTGTAGAAATTATTGCACAGAATGTATCGCTTGTGATTTACCACCTACACAAACGACTTCAAAATGCTTTTCTAGAATAGAGGCTTTTCTTTTTTCATGCAATGCATTTCAAAGGTAGCTCTAAGAGATTCACTTTGCATAAAGACTGGTAATAAACTGAGTTTTGGCTTGCTACAAGCCTAAACATGGAAATCATCCCATCATTTCACATTTTAAAAACTGTAAGACCCAATTAATTTTGAAAAGTAGAAGTAGATATACAATTTTTTAAAGAAGTGACATGTGAAATTATATAAAATGAGGTAAATTTTCTATCACCGAGCTCAAACTAGTATAAGCTTTGGAGAATTCTCTTTTGAATTTATTATTTCTTATCCCTGTAAACTTTTGAAAAAAGAGGTCTATGAGTGGAGAGCCATTTGACTGGTTAGTGTATTATGTTTATTTACCAATTAGATCCCAGAAATTCAGACAAATGATTTAATATTTAATTTTTTGTGGTACCTGTCAGAGTTCATATGAAGGAGAGTAGAGATTAGGCTTAAACAGTCCATTTTAGTATCGTTTCAATGACTTAAGTAGGTAGTGTTATTTGCTGTTTCTGTTTTCTTTCCTAATTAGCATCTTTAAAAGTAAATGTAACCTATAGTTTTAATGCCTTTACTATCCAGAAAATTTCCACAGGAAATATCATTTTCTAACCTTCCTGTTAGCTTACTCTTTGCTTCCACCTAGTGTATGGTTGCTCCTATAGCTGGTTTTTGAAAATGGCTTCTTTGCATAAAATGTTCATGAAAAGGAATATTGGTTTATATAGCATGTGGATTTTGTTACTTAAAAATCACAATATTTTATTTTTTATTCTTTGATAATGAAATAAACATACTTAAGGAGTTAAGAGTACAATGAATATAGTTGCCTATTGTAAGAAGACCTATAGGTACTGTTTTAGCAGCATCATTTAACAGCCTATGGCATTGCTCGGACTGATAAAAGTTTAGCAAACTTAAAATGCATTGACATACTCATTTATAATGTGCGAGAGCTCGAAGAGATCCCATACACCATTGAAGTATTGCTCCTTTATTTTTCAGAGGAGGACATTGAGGCCTGAGGAATAAAATGACTTGTTCAAAGTCACAATGCCAGTATTTGTCAAGGCAGGACTAGAAATGAGTTCAGCCAGTTCCCAATCCAGGCTGTCTTCCACCATCTAGCCTGCCTTTCTGATTAGATGTCAGGGTTAGTGTTGTAAAATGACGCATGTTGGAATAATAGACAAATTACCTTTATTTAGGTTTACAAAATCACTCTCTCAAAATTATACTAGTTCACATAAGTGAACAGATGTTTCTATGCTGAACACAACCAATGATGCTTTTTATGAAAGGAAAATTAATAGTGAGGTATGAGAAGCTATGTTTTTATTTTTATTTAAACTCACTAAAGCATGACTCTTTTTCTTTAAAGCCAAGCCTAATTATCTTCTCTCCTTAGACTGAAGAATTTTAAAAGTTGCGAATAATCCATGATAGTAACAAAGCTAAGTCAAGTGTATTAGTCAGCATGGATTGCCATAACAAAATATCCCAGACTGAGTCATTTAAACAACAAATATTTGTTTTCTCACTATTTTAGAGGCTGAAGTCCGAGATCAGGGTGTCAGTGTGGTTGGGATCTGGGGGCTGTCTTCCTGTTTCACAGATGGCCGCCTTCTTGCTATGTCCTCTCATGATCTTTCCTCAGTGTGTGCATGGAAATCTCTCTCCCTCTTTCTTCCTCTTCTTATAAGGCCGCGGTTTCATTCTATTAGGTCCCCACCCTTATGACCTCATTTACCCTTAATTCCCTCCTTATCAAGACCTCCTTTTCCAACACATCACCAGTAGGAGATGTATGTTAATAATACCATTCCTTGTCTTTGAAAAAACTTTCTCAAAAACGTGAGACACAAATCTTCTTTCTTCACTGGGTTTGAAGGCCCTGTGTAGATTCTTAGAAACAAAGAATTGTGAAGTGTGAATGGACCTTTAAACACTCCCCAGTCCCATTCGAATATTTCATATTTTATAGGAGAGGACACTGAAATCCATGGAGGTCCCTAATAATGATATTTTTCCTATCGATTTCACAAATGCTGTCATATTTTTTTATTATGTCTTTACATCATCCCTGTGGGGAAGACTTAGCAGGTGTTACTTTTATGATTTTACTCACAAGGCAACAAACCCACCAGGGGACCTGCGGCTTACTCTGGGCCCCAAAGTCCCCAGAGTCAAGTCATAAATATGTAAGCAGAAGCATGAACCAACAGATGTCCAAACCCAGTCACCCAACCACAAAACCACACTGCCAGGATATTCAGTTAAACTAAAATGGGATTCTAAACATAAGTTAATGACATTTGGAAACACCAAATTATAAAGAACAGCTGGTAAAAGAGGGGGCAGAAAAGAATGAGGCTCAATGACATAATGCGGACAGCATCCACACCAGTACTACGTCGCGTGTTATGGCTTAACACCTCCTATCTTACAAAGATTTTCACCTATGGTGCCCTGTGTGTGGTGCGGCAGGTGACCAGCCCTCAGCTGCAGAGGAGAAGATAGGCCACAAGCGTTCCTCCGCTCCCTTTCCAGTGCTCATCACATCAGCCACATGCCTGTCCATCCCAGCCACACAAGTCCCATGGTCGAATGCATGCCACATGAATGTTTTCTGAAAACTCAGGAAGTATATTTTTGGGGGAAATACATCCCCTTACATCACTCAGGGTTCTGGCAGGAAGCAGAATCCAACTCAGATGGTTCACTTTCGTGAATTTTATTTTCAGAGGTGTTGGAGCATTTAAGGAAACCAAGCTAAATGAGGGCACCTGGAGATCATCCCAAGGAGGAAGCTGTTGCCACTCCTAGGGCCAAGGGAATGGAAATAGTTTGTGGGAGGCCAGTGAAAGCCGCAGCTAGAAAGGAGATATTTGCCTGACAGGAGCTATTGTCCAGAGGGAGCAGCACCTTCCAGAAAACATAGCCCAGAGCAGGGAGGAAGATCCCCTCACTTCTTCTTCCTCCCACCCTCCCGCCCCTAGCTGGTGCTTCCTACTAACTAAACCCCATCAGAAGCAGCAGCAGGGGACTCCAGAGAAGGAGGGGGCAGAGGTCAGCCTCCTGGACACAGAGCAGAGAGGAGGAGAATGGACCCGTGGTGTGGGCAGAGGACAACAAACCCCACATCCCTTAACTTTAGCATCTAAAAGTGCCTTCTATGGAAAAAAAAAAAAAAAAGAATGCTTTGGAATGTTACTAATCAAATCTTTAGTAATTCCACATTTTAGGAAAACTGAAAGTGACTTTATACACACATAAAATTAGATAGATCAATAGACTTTTCTTCAAATCACTGATAACAAAGAATAAAACAGGTGCACGTTTGCCAGAGGATTCAGCAGACAAACAGGAACAAAAAATTGATTTACCCAATTTACATAATGCCAAGCATCCAGATATTTGGAAATGTGGACAACTGACTGCATATTTTGTGGGAATATGGCAGTCCAAACATACAGCACAGTCTCGCTAAATAAAGACGGCACTGCTGCTGCAGCACACAGAAAATTATAGGAAACACACTGCTAGATCTAAAAGCTCCTAGGGTGAGCACAGAGAAAACAGAGTGGACATGTATAGCAAGTGGAGGAACGTTTGCTGGCAAGTGCCAGCAGTAACTGTGGCTTTGCCACGTCCAATTTACCTGGGGAAATCATCCCAGGGCGTGGAGTCATGACGAGGCCAAGACATGAATTGTCAAACCTTCCACCAGTCGCCCAGGAGAGCTGGCCTCAGAGATTAAATTAAGTGTATGTCACAGTTTCATAAGATTTTATGCCTACTTTCTGAACTCTCTTGTCTAAATTTTGATATCAAGAAAGATAGCAAATAAAATTATAATTTGAGATACATAGGGGACTGGAAATTATACCTTTGTCCAGTTTAAAGAAGGATGTGTGGGTGGTGGTTTTTGTTGCTATTTTCCCAGTAAAATCTGAAGCAAAATATTTCAATCCTATGGACTTAGATTAAAACAACCTCCCAGACTGTACAAAACACAAAACAAAACAAAAAAGCCTCTGCTCCCTCTCCCTTTCCTGCTCCTCCCACCTCTGATTCCCCCTCCCACACATACTTCTGGCCACCACTTCCTCCCCACTCCTCCTGTGCTCTCCCCACCCACCTTCTCACCACCCACCCCCAGCCTCACTGCCATCTTTTGTTGGAACCATGGTTGCTGCCCCGCATTGCTCAGTACTGCCCTGCTTCTTTCTCCCCCCAAATATACTTCCTTCCCTTCCCCTAGTCTTCTTAGACTGGAAAAATGGTCCCATAGCACAGCTTCAAAGAAAGTAGCCGCCTAAAGTTAAATGTAGTTACAGCCCTGAATATAAGCCCAATTCAAGGCTCACAAAAGGTTCTCTAGAAATTCTAACAAAAAGGAATGGACTGGAGTAGTGACTCCTGAAAGCTTCTGCATGATTTAATGAAGAGAATAAGAAATACATGTTTTGCTTCTTTCTTCCAAAAGTGCTTGTAACTAATTAAAGAGGCAGAGAAATGCTGCACTAAAAGTGCTAAACAAGTGCAGCATTTCTCTGCCTCTTTAATTAGTTACAAGTACTTTTCAGATGAAAATGTACTTGTTTAGATGAAATGATATGCAGCATTTGTAATAACTGAGGTGAGTTCTCCTGGCCTTGAAAACCCTTGCTGCCCCCTGGCTCATTCGGCCTCAGTCTTAAAGACTTGTCTCTGTGTCATCTCCTTGAAGCTGTTACAGATTCTGCATGGCCAGGCTGAGCATCGCTTTCTGGACTTCCAGACAGACTTGTGGGTGAACTTCCCAATTGTCTGCTTACCCATTGCCACGGAAATATCTCCAGGATATTGTTCACTTTGTGTCTTAGCAATTAACACAGTGTTTATGTTACATGGTAGAGACATAATTTTCGATCTGTTGAATTGAACTAATGGTCAAAGAAGCAAGAAGAATTACTATATTAAATAGGCATGCTAGGCAATATTCAAAATCACAATCAGTGCACTCGTGTTAATAAACAACCCTATAGAGCAACTAACTATAAAATATTTCAGAAAGGTTGCTTATTCAAATAAATTACAAAATCTCATGGTATTGTATAGCACCAGATTGCAAAGGATGGCATGAAGCCTGTTAAAAATGTTATCTGGCAAACCTCATCATCAGTATTATTTACACAATATTTTATCTGCATTTGCACTTAGTTGCCAATATCATCTGCATTACAGATTGCCTTGAGGTCATTCTTAAACCTGCAACAGCCTGGGATAAAGACATTCTAGTATACAGAATAATTGTTTATGTACTAACTGGATCTCCTGAACAATGTGCACAAAGAAGACTGTGCAGAATTTTGGATGCTTTCTTTGCCGTGTGTCTCTTATCTGAATAGTACCCAAAACTAATGCATGGTGTGTGCTTTTTTAAGGGCTTTAGAGCTAGCTATAGGAAAGGAGAGCTGAAGAATCTATTTTCCCTTGTTTCCCACTGATAAGGCTCATTAAAGTAAATAGGAGAGAGGCATGCACACCAATGGGAGCATACATCCCCAAGGTTCTGTCTGCTCTAAAAATTGGACTCATCATAAAAGCTGTGTAACTCAGCCCTTTGTGAAATCCACTTTATTGATTTTCCCTTTATTGCCTCTTTCGTGTCTGTTTTAATTTCAATTCCTGCCATTTGACATTTGGTACAAGTGATAATTTTAAGAACATTTTACTTACAATTTTTCCCAGTGTTCATAAGTTATGTATTTATCTAAACAAATTTTAAGTACAAAAGGAAAGGTAAGAACTGGGGTTGGTCAAGTGCAAAAGCTGAAGTTGAGACTGTTCTTCTTTATCCTGTTGCTGTTTCTTTTGGCATTAACAGTGGGAAACAGCAAAGCCTTCAAAAGACTCCTGAACACAGTGTATTTTTCTGCATATAGAGAGGTTGTTTGCAGTTGGCTTTATTCTAAATATTAAAGACTTAACCACAGCGAGAGCTGATGATGTAGCTTCGTCCTTGTATGACTTTCGCATTCTATCAGCAACCTCTATCAACCAGTATTTCTAGGCTCAGCCAGACCAATAATTGACCTTCAAAAAGATGACCCTGAGCTGTGTTACAGGATTCTAAAGTGCGTTTTCTAAACACACACATGCATACACCATGCACACATGCACGTGCTACATAACACTATGCATTGTATCAGAAATCAGGAATTTCATCACATTCAGAGTGCTTTAAAAATAGCATTCTTGAACAGTATACATGACTAACTTCTTTCTTTTTCTCACTGTTAAATAATACTTCCTGACCTCTCAGTTTCAAAAATATTCCTTCTGAAACCTTCTCTGGCCTCTCACCACCACAAGCCAAGATGAATTACTCCTGTTGGGTGAACACACAGCACCTGGAACCTTGCCCTCCTCTCTTGACTGTCCCTGCTTATTTAATTGCTGCTCTTCCCTGTCAGCTCCAGGAAACAGAGGCAACGCCTATGTTTTACTCATGCACAAAAGTGTTGAAAATACAACGCATGCTATGGCAACAAAAGGAGACATAACAAAAGAAAAAATAGATATTACATTTCATCAAAATTTAAAACTTTTGTGCTTCGAAGGATGTCATCAAGAAAATGAAAAGACAATTCACAGAATTGAAGAAAATGTGTTTAAATCATATGTCTGATAAAGAACTTGTGTTCAAGATATATATAAGAAATTCTTGCAGCTCAACAATAAAAAGGCAAATAATGAGATTTAGAATGGGCAAATAATTTTAATGGACATTTCTCCAGAGAAGATACACAGATATCCCATAAGCACAGGACAAAAAATGGTCAACGTCATTAGCATTACGGGAATACAGACCAAAACCACAATGAGATACCACTTCCCATCTACTAGGATAGCTATAATCAATGTTATAGACAATAACAGTGATGGTAAGGACATGGAGAAAGTAGACTAGAATTCTCATAACTTTGCTGGTGAAATAATGCAGCCACTCAGAGAGCAGTTTCCACTACTAGATTTATGCTCAAATGAAATGAAAATATATGCAAATAATCATTTGAGCCTTCAGTGAGTCATAATCTTTCTGCTGGTAGAGGTTCTTGCTTTGATGTTGATGGCTGCTGACTGATCATAGTGGTGGCTGCCAAAGGTGTGGTGGCTATATCGATTTCTTAGAATAAGACAAAAATGAAGTTTGCTATATCTAGTGACTCTTCCTTTCATGAAAGATTTATGTGTAGCATATGATGCTGCTTGATAGCATTTTATCCACAGTAGAACTTCTTTCAAAATTGGAGTCAATCCTCTTAAACCCTGCCACAGAGTTATCAACTCAGTTTATGTAATACTATAAAATAATTTGTTGCCATTTCAACAAGGTTCATGGCGTCTTCACCAGGAGTAGATTCCATCCCAAGAAACCAATTTCTTTGCTCAGTCATAAGAAGCAACTCCTCATTCATTCAAGTTTGATCGTGGGATTGTAGCAATTCAGTCACATCTTCAGGCTCCACTTTTAATTCTATTTCTCTTACTATTTGCAATAATTCTTTCACTGAAGTCTTGAACCCCTCAAAGTCAATTATGACAGTTGGAATCAAATTCTTTCAAACTCCTGTTAATGTTGATATTTTGACCTCCTTCCATGAATCACAAAGGTTCTTAATGGCATCTAGAATGATGAATTCTTTCCAGAAGGTTTTCAATTTACTTTGACCACATCCATCAGAGAAATCACTATCTATGGCAGCTATAGCTTTACAAAATGTTTTTCTTAAATAACAAGACTTGAAAGTTGAAATAACTCCTTGATCCATGGGCTACGGAATGGATATTGTATTAGCAGGTATGAAAACAATGTTAATCTTCTTATATATCACTATTAGAGCTCTTAGGTGACCACATGTATTGTCAATGAGTAGTAATATTTTGAAATGAATCTCTTTTTTTTGAGCAGTAGGTCTCAATAGTGAGATTAAAATCCTCAGTAAATCATGCTATAAACAGATGTGCTGTGATCCATTTGTTGTTCCATTTATAGAGCACAAGCAGAGTAGATTTAGCATAAATCTTAAGGGCCCTAGGATTTGCAGAATAGTAAATGAGCATTGGCTTCAACTTAAAGTCATCAGCTGCATTAACCACAAACAAGAGAGTCAGCCTGTCCTTTGAAGCTTTGAAGCCAGCCATTGACTTCTGTCTAGCTATGGAAGTCCTAGAGGGCATCTTCTTCCAACAGAAAGCTATTTTGTTTCCATTGAAAATCTATTGTTTAGTGTAGCTGCCTTTATCAATTACCTTAGCTAGATATTTTTGATAATTTGCTGTATTGTCTACATCAGCACTTGCGGTTTTACGTTGTACTTTTATGTTATGGAGGTGGCTTCTTTCTTTAAAAATCACGAACCAACTTCTGGTTTCAAACGTTTCTTCTTCCCTTCTCTCAGCTTCCTCCCATCTCTCAGCCTTTATAGAACTGAAAAAAGTTAGGGCTTTGCTCTGGACTAGGCTTTACCTTAAGGCAATGTTATGGCAATTTGATCTTCTATCCAGACCATTAAAACTTTCTCCATATCAGCAATAAGATTCTTTTGCTTATTATCATTCATGTGTTCACTAGAGTAGCACTTATGATTTCCTTCAACACTTTTCCTTTGCATTCACAACTTGACTTACTAGCCAAGAAGCCTAGCTTTTGACATACCTTCCTCACTAAGTTTAATCATTTCTATTAAATAGCTTTTGATTTAAAGTGAGAGAAGTGTGATTCTCTCCACTAAGAGCCCTTTTGTATTATTAACTGGCCTAATTTCAATATTATTGTATCTCAGGAGGCCCAAGGAGAGGGAGAGAGAAGGGGGAATGGCCAGTCGGTAAAGTAGTCAGAGCACACACAACATTTATTGATTAAGTTCACCATCTTATGTAGGCACAGTTTGTAGCTCCCCAAAATAAATACAATGGGAACATCAAAGATCACTGATCACAGATCATCGTAACAGATATAATAATAATGAAAAGTTTGAAATAGTGCAATAATTACCAAAATGGGACACAGAGACAAGAAGCGAGCACATGCTGTTGGGAAAGTCACACCACATGCGGGACACAGGGCTGCCACAAACCTTCAATTTATAAAAAAAAAAAAAAACACAATATCTGCAAAGTGCAATACAGCAAGGCACTATAAAACAAAGTATATCTATACATGAATATTCATAGCAGCATTATTCACAATAGTCAAAAAGCAAAAACAACCCGAAGGTCTATCATCTGATGAATGGATAAGCAACATGTGGTATATTCATACAGTAGAAAATTTTTCAGTCATAAGGGTTCCATAGTGTAGTGGTGAGCACTCTGGACTCTGCAAATTTTTCAGTCCTAAAAAGGAACTAAGTACTGATACATGCTGCAGCATGAATGAACCTTGAAAATAATACTAAGGGAAAGATGCCAGTCCAAATGACCACATATTGCATGGTTCAATTCACATGAAATTTTTTGAGTAGGCAAATCCATAGAGACAGAAAATAAGATTAGTAGTTGCCTAGGACTAGGAACAGGGAAGGAAAGCATAGTGAGTGCCAATGGGCGTGAAGCCTTTATTTGAAGTGGCAAAGATGTTCTAAAATTAGATTGTGGTGATATTTGCACAACCCTCTAAATATGCTAAAAACCATTGGATTGTACACCTTAAATGAGTGAATTTTGTTGTATATAAATACTACCTCAATAAAGTGATTAGTACATATATACATACACAAGTGTGTGTGTGTGTGTGTGTGTGTGTGTGTAAAATGAATGGTTCACATGTCCGTTTTCTTCCTTCTCTTACAGCCCAGTCCCTGGAGCAATTTCATAGATTGGGAAAGGAAATATTAAAACTCCCCAGTGTTTACAAGAATTTAAAGCTAAAACAACTGAGCCATTTATAACACCCATAGAGTTTCTTTCTGGTCTCCTTTAGGGGATATGAAAAAATGATTCTCCCTGGTTCAGCCTGAGAAAAAGCTGTCTGACAAACTGTCAAAATTCTTATACACACATGGGAATAAGCAGATAAAGAAGAGCCCTAAAGAGTTAAATGTCGATAACTGTGCTGTCCAACACAATAGTTACCAACCTCACGCAGCTACTGAGCATGTGAGATTTGGCTAGCCCAAATTGAGCTGTGCTCTGAGTGTAAAATACACACTGGATGTTTTTAAAAAGTAAAATATCTCATTAGCAAGTTTTAAAATATTTATTATGTGTTTAAATAATAGTGTTTTGGATATAATTGGTTAAGTAGAATATGTTGTTAAAATTAATTTCACCTGCTTCTTTTTATTTTGTATAATGTGGCTTCTAGAATATTTAGAATTTCCTATGTGACTCACGTTATATTTATATTAGACAGCCCTCTGGTTTAGAAACTTGAGTTCTAAACGAAGCCATCACAGTAGCCAGTGAAAAGCCCTAACAATATGGAGAGACTTAGGACTAAAGGGATGTTTCACTAGACAGGCATTGAAATAGAAGAATAAAGTGGTAAGAAGCAGGAAGTGTGGGGCTGTTGTTTGCGGTCTTCTCCTTCCTCCCTTTCTTTCTCCCTCTTCTGCTTTACAATTTTGCAAATCTCAAGAGACAAACCTTAATCTAGGGCTTCTTGAATCTACATTAACAGTATTGGCAAAAAATAAACAAACCTTGGGCTTTCTGAATACCTTTATGATTATACTTATCATAATTATTGGTTAACATCTATCTTCTCGACTACGTTATTAGCTCTTTAAGGACAGTGTATATGTTTTATTCATCTTTGCATGCACCCAACACATAATAGATATTCAATAAATACTGGTTAAATTTGAGATATGTCAGAAAGAGCACAGTTGACCAAGACACACTATTTGTTTTGTGTTTTTCTCACATTTCCAAATCTGGAGTTTTGAAATTCCATGGTATCTCCAATTAGTACAATGATTAATTTTAAAAATTGTCAAAAGAAAAAATATTTTTATTGAGGCTAAAAAATTTGAATCTATGCCAGACTGTATCTTTAGATGAAGGAAAGAAAAAAGGTGATTACAATATCTAATAAGGAATAACCCAGGGTCATATTGCCCAAAGTTTTGATAATTTTTAGCTTTATTGCTTAAGGATTATCAATTATGATGTAAAAGACAAAATAAACAAAAAATGAATGGAAAATTATATGAATAAGACCCAAGCCAATTCTGATGTCAGTGGGAGTTCTGAATACAGGACAAATCTGTTCTTGGCAGTTAGCCTGTGTCAGGCTGTTCACTTACTAGTTTTTTTTTTTTTTTTACTCAATTTCCTATTTTTAAAAGCAATTTTTAAAGAGCATAAGGGCAGATGTTTATCCTGAAGAATAAGTTACAGCAGTGTTGTAAGCAACAGATGTGTATATCTCCGGGACATTTGTAACACAGAATATATTATTTCTGCCACTTAAGACACTAAGCAGCTGGAAATCTGCCTCAGATTTTTATCAGCATCAACTTCTAATGCAGCTGATAAAGCTGATGTGTAGGAAAAGTGACTGCAATTGAAATGTGTGCAGATGCATTTACATTTGGGCTCTTCCTTTTTAACCAATGACTTCAACCTAGATTTCAGAATTTTTTGCTTTGCTAAACAATATCATAATCTGTGAACAGTCAAGTTCAAACCAAACGTGTTTGCATTCCTCCCTCACTACTATAGCATATTGTTTCGGGAAACCAGAATCAAGTAACCTGCCATGAGAGCAAGTCATTCCAAGAAATATCTTTTATTTCTTTTTCCACATCAATTAATTAATGCTGAGTAATTAACAACTGTCTAAAATAATTTTGCCATAACTTCAAGCCAATAAATCAGGCAAATGTAGAAAATAGTAGCAGGAAACTTCTTTAAAAATTCTAAGCATGTAAATATTTTAACTATCTCATTTTCTTGTTTTAGAAGAAAAGATGTATTTGAAATAAATAAATATATTATCCCTGACAAAATTTAAAAATAATTAATTGTCATTCAAAATATCAACATGCTTTAAAAGAGTTGTAGTCTTGATATTAATGTGAAGCTTCTTCTGTATGGTGAGCACAATTAAAAACACAATAACAATGATAATAAAACCAACCATATGGCATATAAGCTATAAAAGCTAGTGTTACCAATTCGGAC
>NW_012148808.1:910936-935771 GCF_000956105.1 Propithecus coquereli | reverse complement strand
TTTTTTTTTTTTTTGCAAAATAGAAGATATTTAATGGTACAAAAACCTGCTGAGAGATTATTGGCCTTTTATTCACAAAATAATAGAATAATCCTAAGAATAATACGTATATAACATATAACTAGATAGCATTAACTTGTTGAATATTTATATGAATCTGGCTTCTAAAATTTCATAGCAAGTTGTTTTTCCTTAAACCTAATGTGTTTATGGTAGTTTTAATATGGATTTGGCATATACGAGATTTGAAATTTTTTAACTACTCAAGTGACTGAGTACTTGTCCTATGCTTAGTGCTGTGCTAGGCAATGAAGGTGCTACCAGTCTATATAAAGCCGGAAACTTGCCTTTGAAGAGTTTACCATCTAATTTGGAAAACTGTAGAGTAATTGTCTGCTACCCTCACCTTTGATGAAGGATGCTTACAACAATACCACTGACATTTCGTCATCCAGTTTCCAAGTTCCCTTTTAAAGGGGCCAACTCTATTTGAGAAAGTCTGAATAGTTAGAAAGTTCTTATAGGAAGCAAAACATTACTGCTATCATCTAATTCTAGCTTATGGAGCTGGAAACTCTAATTCATTGATTTTTATAATATTATTTTCTCCTATTTCTCCCATTTCTCCTCCTCCATCCGCCCCTTAATTAGTGGTATTCCCTGGGGTTCCATCTTTGGCTCACTGCTCTTTTCTCTTGACATGTTTTCTTTTAGTACTGTCATTTACCCTCATTTTTAAAAATATCACTTCATGACTTTGATTTTCAAATCAATATACAACATTGACATCTGTCCTGAACTACATACAATGCAGTGTCTCTCAAACTTCGATGCTTATTAGAATTACCTGGGGGAATTTTAATAGTCCTGATCCCCAGATGATACCACCTACCAGTTTAATAAGAATTTCTGCAGGAAATGCCCAGGCACCAGAATTTTTTACATCTCCCCGGTTAATTCTAATGTGCACCTAAGTTTGAGAACTGGCTGGCAGTGGTGTGTTAGTAAAGGTTTAACAACCAACTCTCAGTAAAGGGGAGAGAGGGAGGCAGTGTCTGATTTGTAGCATTTGCTGATTTCACTGGTTTAATACCCCAGCACAGCCAATTTCATGTTACCAACTTGATGTCAACCAGCTCTCAAAATTCCTGAAATTTGACAATTGACTCTGGCAAGTTGGTAAAAACGAACTCCAGCACACCACTGGAACTGAGAGACTGGTGTATTCAGTTTCCTGATGAATGTATTAGCTAAATGTTTCACTGGCATATATATTTCCTTTCTAAAGGCATTGTTATATAGAGTCCCAGTAAATTAAAAACAAAGAGAGATACAGAACACAAGCTATACAGATAATAGGATAGAGATAGATAGATAGATAGATAGATAGACAGATAGATAGATAGATAGATAGAAAACACAGACCCAAGAGGAACTGGTTTGATAAAATGAGGTAGGAAACCGAGAGTCTCACCCACTTGGCTATTCCTCCTTGTCCCCAGTGGTGACACATAAAGGACTTTCACGGAAATGAGAAGGCCACATAACAGGCATTTTCAGAGCCACAGACCTACAGAATAAAATCCACATTTTTCATCTTCACATATGCATCCCCTTCATGATCTGGCCATAGGGACTTTTTCAGCCTCATTTCCTCCATATTGCATCTCACACTTTACGCTATAAGCATAGCTAAAAGCCAAATGTTCACATTTTGTATTCTCCTTTCTCCTCAAAAAAAAAAAAAAAATGGACTTCAATTATCCCACCAGTCTCCTAGAACAGTCTCATGTTTACTAGCAAATTGAGTAAACTAGAAATTTTCTTTCACTACCAGAAATATTCTTTTCTGCTCCCTTTTCTGCCCTTAGCTGAAGAGTGAGGTCAGCAGTGATGCCACGGCCATTTAGATTGAAAATAATGAGTTTTTAAAAGTGAATGCTTTGGCACTGATATATCCAAGTTACGTTAGGAGGAGATAATTAGAAGTATTTGGAGCATTGTAAAAAGGAACACGGAGAAAGAGAATATTTATGGGTTCTTAGAGCCCATGTTACTAAAATCAGAAGCTGGCTTAGTATAATAGATCTTGAGCGTGAGAGAAAGGAAAAGGAGACACGAGTAGAGTACTTCAAAGCATTAGGAATCCTTGACCCTGACAATCCAAAGTGGTTTGGATCATGGGAGCTAGAAACAATCTCCCCCCTGCCCCCACCGCAGCCCTGTGTCTGCATTTGCCATTACCCGCAGCCTATGTAAATCTAAATGGATGTGTGCCCCACTTAAGCCAAGGAAGAGGTATAGGTTTTGTACATATTAGACAGAAGAAGTATAGATTTCACACATATTACACAGAAAGGAGAAAATGAATCAATTCAATAAGTTTGAGGACCAAATATTCTGTGAATCTGTGAGTCCCGAAAGAAAAGGTAACAAGGAAGATTTTTTCCTTGCAAGAGCCAATGGAGCCTTCGTCCAAGTCAACGTGCCACAGTAGGAGGAGCACGGATGTGGAAACAGAACACCGGGGTCTAGGCAGGCGTCTGCCATGTACACGCCATGTGGCCTTGGCTTTCTTGCCAAAGAGAGTAGTAAATATGAACACACTGTCAAACTTTAAAGAGCCAGACCAGTGTTTCACCAGTGTTTCTCAGTCCATTGTTTTTATTATCACCCTCCTCAAGGTGCTTTTTATTTAGACACTTTTTTCCTAACTGCTCCACCCATGATATTAATATTTCAATACCATGGATAGAATATTCATTTACATAGTGTATTTATATCTGTACTTTTATATATATATATATATATATATATATATATATATAAACACATATATGTGTGTGTGTAAGATTGTAAGATTGTTTTCCACCCCCAAGAAACAATTTTTTTTTTTTTTTTTGAGACAGAGTCTTGTTCTGTCACCTGGGCTACAGTGCTATAGCATCAGCCTAGCTCACAGCAACCTCCCACTCCTGGGCTTAAGTGAGCCTCCTGCCTCAGCCTCCTGAGTAGCTGGGACTATAGGCGTGTGCCACCACACTTGGCTAATTTTTTCTATTTTTAGTGGAGACAGGGTCTCGCTCTTGCTCAGGCCTGTCTCAAACTCCTGACCCCAAGCAATCCTCCTGCCTCAGCCTCCCAGAGTGCTAGGATTACAGGCATAAGCCACCAAGC
The DNA here is from genome assembly GCF_000956105.1 of Propithecus coquereli. NCBI lineage: Eukaryota > Metazoa > Chordata > Mammalia > Primates > Indriidae > Propithecus > Propithecus coquereli. The sequence continues at coordinate 932,594 of NW_012148808.1, read as the reverse complement.
CAGCCCCCAAGAAACAATTTTTCCCCCTTGGGAACAGTATAAACCCTGTTGAGAGTGCATGAGCTGGACAGATAAAGGCTGATTTTATTATTATATCTCTGTACCTCTGTTACCCGAGCAAGACAGGAGATTTTCAAAGCTAGATATAAGCTGTTATAATGTTTTAAATAATGTTAAAATATAACATTAGAACTGAAAGCTTTTCAAAAGCATTTAGTAAGATTCAAATACAGAAGACTAAAATTCTAACACAGTAAACAAAACTGGGCCACTATTTGTATCCAAAATCTAAAAGGTATGTATTTAGAGACTTTGGTTTCAATACACATGAAGATTATACTAACCTCTCACTGACAATGGACATAGTAGAAAGCAGAGAAAAGAAGCAGAGTGTGGAGAAAATCAAGCCAAGTGCTAACAGGCAGCCCTATTATAGATGCAGCAGACTTCTTTTGCAGGCATTATTTGCATAGTAGGCACAGTAATTTGTGCATGGCACCTACAATAAAACATAAAAGGTCTTTCAATCTTTGCAGTACAGTAGACTAAAAATATAGTGAGCAAAATGCTAAATAAATTACTGAAACTATGTGGCATTTTATAGCTTATAAAGTAATTATGCCTCACAACAGGAAAAATTGGACATAATTTTGTTTATATAGAATCTCTCTTACTCAAAATGTCTTCTAACACTTTATAATAAAGTAGGGATTGACAGCATAGTGATAATATTAGCAAAGTACAGTTATTTTTTACTTGGAGGTATTAGTAGCATACATAGCTTTTTAAGTACAGACAACTCGCACAAGGATTATTTCTGAGCAGAACAGGTACGAGTAAGAAAGGCTTAGAGATTAGTCATGGTCATTTTATTGGAATCAGTGTAAAGACGAAAAATACAGGCAAATTGTAATCCACTGAGTTAGAGTATTTAATGCAATATAGTACCATGATACCATGAAAAGTTCTGCTGATAGTATTGAATCATTCTGTTAAATTTTACTCTTGGAAGCCTCTTATTCAACTGGCTACATCCTCTCTAAAATGATCTTTTATTTAAAAGGCCTTTCTACATAAAAAGGAACAAAGTACTGATATGTGCTACAGCGTGGATGAGCCTTGGAAACATTATGTTAATTGAAAAAAGCCAGACACAGACACAAAAGGCCACATGTTGTATTCCATTTATATGAAATATCCAGACTGGGCAAATCCATAGAAACAGAAAGCAGATTGGTGTTTGCCAGTGGGAAATGAGGAGTGACTGCTTAATGGGTATGCTGTTTCCTTTTGGAGTGATAAAAATATTCTAGAACCAGATAGCAGTGATGGTTGTACAACATTGTGAATGTACTAAATGCCACTGAATTATAAACTTTCAAATGATTAAAAGGGCAAAGTTTGTGTTTTATGTATTTTACTAACACATGCAAAATAGGCCTTTTTAATTTGTCTGGTTTGACCCATACAAAAATATGCTTCTTTCTAGTAGAAGAGCTAAGGTTTTTTCCAGTGGTAGATGTATTATAGATTTCATGGGTCCCTGAAGCTTTCATGATTTGGGGAGACTTCTAAGACAAATAATTCAGAATTACAAATACAAAATACCCATGGGTACTCTGGGAGGGATGTATGCAAGTCAAAGTCACTGAAGTTGAACCTTGCTTAGCTTCACGACAGAACTTTCTCAGTTCCTTCCACGAGAACTCCAGAGGGGACAGACATATTTTCTGGCCTAAGTCCATACTTGCCAACATTCCCAGAGGTAATTTGGAAAGTCATCATTTTCTATACCATTGGATCAATTTTAAAAGACTCCCTCTATTTTCTAACTTAGATGAAGAACCCAAGTTCTGACACTCCTTTCCTAGGCTGGAGGGGCATGCTTCCAGCTATACTGAGCCCCGTGCTTAAATGGTTCATCTTGGAAGCTACTTAGCATGGATACATTGCTGGATAGTCAGTCGCCAAGGGTAGCAGGGTCATTATGGTGTAAAGGTAGAAAAAAATGTTGGCTAAGTCTAAACAAGAATCTATTACAGTCAATATGAGAAATAAACATAACAGACTGAGTTACTGGAAACAAGTCAAGAGGTCATTCAGAGAAAACAGACAAGGAAAGTAAGGAAGAGGAAGCTCACTTGTTTATACTCCCAAGACCATGGAGTAAGGACAATTGAGACACAGAGCCCCAGCCAGGCAGAGCAAAGATCTGAACCATGCAGACCTATTTCTGGCTGCGACAATTTCAGGTAGCATTCTTTTCATATATTAAAGACACTGCATGAGAAAAACCACAGAAAAATAAACAGCTAATAAGAGTGGAGCAATACTGGACTAGTTATCTTTATCTGGAAGTAAGCTTTTGGACAGGAGAAAAGCTGTATGTAGAAAAGGATAAAATTTGGGGTTATAAATAAAAATATTTGTATAATTCCACCTTTCCAGAACATCCGAGCTCCTACATACATCTTTTATGTATCTTTCTCATGGGGTCAGTGAGTGGGAATAAATTGGAGGCATTGTCCATGCACATTTCCTAATCTGTCCCACCCAGTGGCTATTTCTGCGTGGGGCAGACACCTCCCACCTGTATTCCATCAACATCTACTGAGGATGAATAGGACCAGGATACTGTTCTAGGTGCTGAACAAAACAGGCAAAACATCCCTGCCTTCATCGAGCTTGCATTCTAGTGATAGGAAAGAAACAATAAACACACCGAATCAGTAGATTATGAGAGTGTTAGAAGATGTTAATGGAAGAAAGAGCAGGGTAAAGGGAATGAGGAGTGCCTTCAAAGGGTAGGGTGGCATGCAGAGAGTGTTCACTTCTAAATACTCAGGTTAGGCTTCCCTGAGAAAGTGTCTCTGGTACAAAGACATAAAGGAGTTGAGGGAGGGAGCCACGCAGACGTCCAGGGGAATAAGTCTGCTTGGGGTGTGTGAGAAACACTGAGGAGACCCATGGTCTGGAACTGAGATAGCAAAAGGGAGAGTGACAGGAAATGAGATGGGCACACCCGATGACACTCCTGGGTCATGGAGAGGTCTTTGGCTTATGTGTAGCTTAGGAGAAGCTGGAGCTCACTTTCTCACCATGGTGACATCCATGAGCGAATGCACCTTGCTACTGATTGTGGCAGACTGCTGCATTGAGTGCTCTCCCTGCTCTACTGGCAGCAAAAGTTATTAGGTAGATAAACCAGAGAATCAACACGGTTAAGAAAGTATCTAAGTGTCATTTCAGTTTATATTCCCTGACCAATTTCAGTCTCACTTATTTCCCATTACATGCCTGTCACGTCAGGCAGATCTAACGCTTTTCTTTCCTTTACATGTTCTGAGTTTATTTCTATGTCTATACTTTTGCTCGTGTTGTTTCCCAACTCCCTGGATCTCCAACCCAATAACCTTACTACCCCTCACATGTATTAGAGTGAGGGATATTCTTTTCTCCACACTCAGCTTAGATTCCATCTTTGATCAGGGTACTCACTCCCCGCCATATAACCTCGAATCTCCTGCCTTCCTCTCTCATCTACTGCGCCTACCCCTGCATGGCTGACCTTGACTGGAGAAAAACATACAACCATGATAACTGCTTGCACTTCAATTGTTTTTTTATTTTTATCTTTTAAATGTTTTATTTTTAATCATTATGGATACATAATAGTTGTACGCATTTATGGGGTACATGTGATGTTTTAATACAGGCATATACTGTATAATGATCAAATCAGCACAATTTAAGTATCTATCGCCTCAGGTCTTAATCATTTCTTTGTGTTGGGATCATTCCAATTCCACTCTTTTAGTTAATTTTAAATGTACAGTAGATTATTGTTAATTATAGTCACCCTATTGTGCTACCGACTACAAGATCTTATTCATTCTATCCAACCGTATTTTTATACCCACTAACCATCCCCTGTTTCTCTCCCCCCACGTCCCCGCTACCCTTCCCTGCCTCTGGTAACCATCATTCTAGTCTCTATCTTCATGAGTTCATTTACTTTTTTAGCTCCCACATATTAGTGAGAACATGCAATATTTGTCTTTTTGTGCCTTTGTTTCACTTAACACAATGTCCTCCAGTTCCATCCAGGTTGTTGCAAATGACAGGATTTCATTCTTTTTTATGGCTGAATAATATTCCATTGTGTATGTGCACCACATTTCTTTATCCATTCATCTGTTGATGGACATTTAGGTTGATTCCATATTTGGCTATTGTGAATATTTTTGCAATAAGCACAGGAATGCAGATATTTCTTTGATTTATTGATTTCCTTTCTTTTGGACATTTACCCAGTAGTGGGATTGCTGAATCATATGGTAGCTCTATTTTAAGAAACTCCATCCTGTTCTCCACAGTGGCTGCACTAATTACATTCCTGCTAACAGTGTATGAGGGTTCCCCTTTCTCCATATCCTCACCAGCATTTGTTATTGCCTGTGTTTTTGATAAAAGCCATTTTAACTGGGGTGAAATGATATCTCATTGTAGTTTTGATTTGCATTTCTCTGGTGATTAGTGTTGCTGAGCATTTTTTCATATACCTGTTGGCCATTTGTATGAATTCTTTTGAGAAATGTCTATTCAGATCTTTTGCTGATAATTTAATCAAATTACTTGATTTTTTTTTCCTGTTGAGTTATTTGAGCTCCTTAGATATTCTGGTTATAAATCCCTTGTCAAATGGGTAGTTTGCAACTACTATCTCCCATTTTCTGGGTTTTCTCTTCACTTTGCTGATTATTTCCTTTGCTGTGCAAAAAGCTTTTAAGATTGATGTCAGCCGTGTGCAGTGGCTCACGCCTGTAATTCTAGCACTCTGGGAGGCTGAAGCAGGAGGATCGCTTGAGGTCAGGAGTTCAAGATCAGCCTGAGCAAGAGTGAGACCCTGTCTCTACTAAAAATAGAAAAGTTAGCCAAGCGTTGTGGTGCATGTCTGTAATCCCAGCTACTCAGGAGGCTGAGGCAGGAGAATTACTTGAGCCCAGGACTTTGAGGGTACTGTGAGCTAGGCTAAGGCCATAGCACTCTGGCCCAGGTGACAGAGTAAGACTGCATCTCAAAAAAAAAAAAAAGACTGATGTCATCCCATGTGTCCGTTTGACCAGTTTAGCTTTGGTTGCTTATGCTTTTGAGGTATTACTCAAGAAATCTTTGCCCAGACCAATGTTCTGGAGTGTGCTATAATTACTGCTTTATATAATTGTATTGTCTCTTAGAGTAGTTAAAAGAAGAAATAGGAAAAAACATATAGATCCTTTTATATTTGTCCATATATTTATCTTTCCCAGCAATTCCCTTAATATTTCTGCTACTAACAAGTCCTCTCAGTCTTTGTTTATCTATAATGTGTTCATTTCATCTTCATTTTGAAAAATAGCATTTAACATTAAGAGATAGAATTGATATGTGAGATGCTGTTCTGTTCATCATGTTGAGTTGTACCATATTGCTTTGTTTTCCCTTTTGTGCTATTGTTTTATAGAGATTGCGAGCTTTAGCTTTTTTCGGTGGTTTTATATTGGTGAGTATCTATTGTGCTGATTCCTGTACAATGCAGTTCTGAGTATTTCCCACAGGACATGTCTGGTCATGACAAATTCCCTCAGTGTTTGCTTGTCTGAAAAAGACTCAATTTCTCCATCTATTATGAAACTTAGTTTTGTAGGATACAAAATTCTAGAGTGGTAATTGTTTTGTTTAAGAAGATTGAGCATGGGACCCTACTCCCTTCTGTCTGTGAGGTTTCTGCTGAGAACTCTGCTGTTAGCCTGATGGGTTTTTCTTTGTAGGTCAGTTGTTCCTTATGTCTAGCTGCTTGTAGAATTTTCTCCTTCATTTTGACTTTGGCCAGGTTGTTAACTATTTGTCTTAGAGATATCCTGTTTGCTATGAATCTTCCCCATATTCGATGACCATCTTGTATCTGGATATCTGTATCTCTGGTGATACCAGGGAAGTTTTCCTCAATAATTCCCTTGAATAGGCTTTCTATGCTTTTAGCTCTTTCTTCTTCTCCCTCAGGGATACCTATAATTCATGTTAGTTCACTTTGCATAATCTCATATCTCCCTAAGTGATCGCTCCACCTTTTTTATTACCGTCTCTGCCTCATTAAATGACTGGGTTAGCTCAAGAGCCTTGTCTTCAAGCTCTGAGATTATTTCTTCTCCTTGGTTTAGTCTGTTGCTGATGCTTTCTGCTGTGTTTTCAAATTCCCTAAATTCTCTCTTTCATTTCTTTAAGTTCTATTATTTCCTTTCTTATGTTGTCTAGCTCTTTAGTGACTTTTTCAATAATTTCCTGAAATTTTTTTTTGGCTTCTTTTTGTTGGTTTTCAACTTTCTCTTCAATTCCATTTATTTTATTTGCCATCTATACTCTGAATTCCATTTCTGTCATTTGGCAATTTCCCTATGGGCGGAGTCCACTACTGTAGCTCCATCATGTTCCCCTGGGGGTGTTGGACTGTTTTGATTTTTCATGTTGCCAGGCTTCTTTTTCTGGTTTCTTCTCATCTGAAACCTCTTTTCTTGACTCAGGGCTAATAGGTCTGCATGGCACCTGTTCTTTGTGGAGAACTTTCCTGCTTAATTAGAAGAAGGGCACATCCCTAGATGGCCCCTTTTTTCCTACTCTGGAATGTTGACGAGGCAGGGGAGGGGTGTGTGCATCAAAAGCCTGCAATGCAGCTGTTCTGATTTGTCCTGTTCACCAGTGGTTGCCATTGTTGAAGTGTGTGCTGGGTGTTGGGTTGTTCACAGGACAGTTGTAGGAAGTTTGAGCTGGAAGTTGGGTGAGACCTTCCTCATGGAGGCTGGCATTCTGGGGATTGCTCTGCCCAGAGGTGACAATGGCATCTGGATGAGGCTTTCCAGGCAGTGATTGTGATTTCCCATGCTGTGGACATTTGTTCCAACCAGGTCTCAGTACACTGGTGGCTCCAGGCTAGGAGGTCCCTTGTGGGGCATTGGATTTTGGAGCAGTTCTGCCAGCCTTGTGACAGTGGTGGAGGCTCTCGGGTGGGGTCTTGGAGTCCAGGTGCAGCACTGGAGTCTTGGGGACAGTGTCCGAAGCATGGCGAGAGCTCTGCAGCTTCGGGGGTGGCATCTTGGGCTGCAGCATGAAAGCCTCAGAGCTGGAACTGGGAAGGAGCCAGAAGCAGGGCTTCTGAGCAGGCCTCAGAGCTGGAAGTAGGGCCATGCAGGCAGCAGGCTGATCTGACCTGGAGGAGAGAGTCAGGGCCAAGCAGGCGGCGGACTGTTCCGCAGTCTCGGGGAGCATGTGGAGTCACATGGGTAGAGGCTGGTTCCAGCGGCCCTGGAACTGAGGAGTCCTCCCCATCCCTTCCAGGACCCGCTGAAGCAGTTGCCCAAAGCATCCCAAGTTGGAACCTCCAGTGCCCCAGTCAACGCTTGTGCTCAGATCTCGTTGCACTGTAGAGGAGGAGAGCTTGCTTGTCTTCCAGTCATAAGGTATAGCTCACAGGAGTCTCCAGTTAGTCTGCTCCCTCCCCAGCCTGGTGGGGAAGATATGAAAGCCACTGCCACAAAGCTGAGTCCTGTGCTGACCTGGCACCGTGCACCTGAGAGCACAGGGTGGCTTTAGCTATAGAAACCTGGGATTGGCTGCAGCTTCATCCCCACCTTGCCTGTTCTCCAGTGCAATGGCTCTGCACAGACTCCAGGCAGGTCCCCATCCATCCAGGCAGGGGCCGGTGGTGTTGGAGGGAGCCCTCTCACAACTAGGCCACAGTGCCTGAGGCGTGAGTGTGGTGCCCCAGCACTCTATCCCCCTAGTCTTCCCCCTGTGTAGGCAGATCACTTTGATCTTTTCCAATGTATTGTCCTATCACCTTCTTTTTCGCACTGAAGGTCCCACATTGCTTCTTTATGATTTCACAATGTTCCTTCTGAGAAGAGCTACCCATAGGTAGGCATCTGCCTGCAATTTATACTTTTTCCTTGAGAGCCACAGGCTCACGGGCTGCTTCTAGTCTGCCATCTCTGGACAGTTTCTCTATTTCAATCTCTAATTTTAAACTCATTTCCAACTCTTTTTTGGGATTTTCTACTCACTGAGTGATTATCATCATACTTTAATTTTTAAACAAATTTTCTTCAGTTATTTGAACATATTTATAATAGCTGCTTTCAACTCTTTGTGTGCTAAATCCAATCTCTGAGGACTCTCAAAGAAAATTTCTATTGACCACTTTTATTCTTTAAATATGTGTCACACTTTCTTTTTTTTTTTGCATGTCTCATAACTTTCTTGTTGAATATTGTCCTTTTTAGATTGTAGCAACTCTGGATTCTATTTTCCACCTGACATTCGTTGTTTTGTTTTTTCTGTTTGTTTAATAAACTTGCCTAGGCTAAATTTATGAAGTCTGTCTCCCCTAAATTGTGCAGCTACTGATGTCTCTGTTCAAATGTTATTTTCCTTACTTTTATTGTTAAGCCTGCCTTCCCTGTCATCCTGCGTCTGCATAGCTTATCATTCAGCAAAAATTGCACAGAGCTCAGTCTCCAGCGCCTCAAGTCAGTAAGCCTTCCATTTTCTGGCGATGGATCTGTGTTTGAACTGGGGAGCACATTCAAACTTTAGATCATTTTCAACACTTTCCCTGCTTTTAACTCTCCACCAGGTTTTCTCACATCTCCTCTGCACCTGTCTGCAGAGGACCTGCACCTGACCCTCTGCACAGGTTCTGTCAGCTAGAAATAGGTCAGTGGCTTGGGACCTCTGTTGTCTCTGCTGTGCATGTGCCTTTGAGATCGAGTTGAGATCTGAACATACGGGAAAGTCATGTGCTGTATGATAAGTGGTATTTTCTTGTTTGCTATTAAGAGAAATTAAGTGTAATTTGATTTCTCTTAGACTCCCTCCTATTGCACTTATTTTCTGGTAGATAATAAGGCTTATTATAAAGCAACGGTGTTTCACAGCAGGGCACCACCAAGAACTGTATATATTTTTATATACCAAACATGAACATCTCCTAATGCATTTGTTATTGCATTTTTATTGTTGTTATTCTGTGCTAAGGAAAAATAAATAAATAAATAAATAACCCCTGCAGGCTGTTCAATGTCATTAAAAACATTATGTTTTTTTTTTTTTAATAGCCACAATAGAAGGCGGTAGAAGGTGAAAAAAAAAAAAATTCTAGACAGGTTTGACTTCATAGGAAGGTACAAAGCAAACTATATGGTTATATCTGATTATTTTCTGATTATTGCACTAAGGAAAAAGAAAAGCTAACATTAATGATTTTTGTGTGTGTGTGTGGTATGTTTATTTACAAAGAATGTTAAAATAAAAATGAGGGCAGCGGGAGGAGGGAGGAGGGGACGGGTATTTGTATACACAAGGAGTGCAATGCGCACTACCCGAAGGATGGACATATTTGAAACACGGACTTCGGTGGGGGGGGGGAACCAAGGGCAACACACGTAACCTAAACATATGTACACCCATAATTTGCTGAAATAAAAAAAAAAAAAATGAGTAATCTGGGTGTCCTCTCTTTTTATTTCCTGTGTCTACCCTCTGAAGAGGGTAATGAAATGTCCCAAAGAGAAGCAAATGAAAAGGCCCAAAATAATACAAAATCAGGCTAATCCAGTCCTGAAGAAAGAACAGAGGTTTTTGATCTGAAAAATATTCTCACGATACTATGCTAAAAATTTGGGTTTCGGCTAAAATTAGTAAAAAGGGTATTCTTCTATCCTTTTGTCACCAAATATCCTCTATTTATCCCTAAAAAATGTATTTATTTATTCAACAAGCATTCATCAGGCCCTGCTATGGGCCAGACACTCTGCTATAGATACTCTTGATATACAGAGTGTACAAGTGAGTCTCCATCTTAAAGGACCTTGCAGTTGAGTGAGGGAGAGGAATGAGTAAACCTAAAATGGGGACGCAGCATACTCAGTGCTATGATAAAGGAATACTAGCTGGAGGGATCAGAGAATGCTTCCCAGAAAAGATGACATTAATGAATCCTGAAGCACAAATGGGAATTGGCCCAGCATTTAAATACAGGACAGAATGTTGTGAGTATAGGCAAAACATGGAGTATTTGGGGAAATGGCAAGTAGCTTACCGGCTAGAGCACATAATTTGGAAAGAATGGTGAGAAAGAAAGTAAACATTGAAGGGAAGATTATATTATGAAGTACCTTATATCCCAAACCAAGTGTTTGGCATCATTTACAATGTGATTGGGACTCCCTGTTAGATCTTGGAAAGGAGCGTGATGCTTGAGGCCTTGCTCCCCACCCCATGCTGTGGGATCTACTCGTAGATATTTTCTCCACCAAGTCAACATGTTATGAAGATACTTAGAGGTAAAACTAGCTACTGATTTTGCTGATTCTTAAAAAGCAGGGGGAAAGGAAGTACATTAGTACGCAGCATGAGTCTAGTAGAGCCCTTAAATTATCTTCATGTTTAGAGGTCAAAGATACTTGTTTGAAATTTAATTATCAATTAATCATTCCAGAATTGTCTTCTCTCTAAGAATCAGTGTCAGTCAATAAATGTAATAATCTGCATTCTCTTTTTTCATTTTAGCTGTTTTCAGCTTAACCTTTAGGCAGGTCATAGCTGCTTTTACTTGACATTTATTAACCTTTTATAAAGTAATTATTACTAGGAATATAGAGCAGCCTGGTAGTGGCTCCATGTTTGTTCATTTCATTTGAGTGAAAATCGCACTGACTCTTCAGAATGATGCATTAAAAACTCATTGCTTCTTCATCTGACTAGTCTATTTGATTATTAGTAAAATGATTCCATCAAGATATGATTAAAGTACTATTTAATTTAACCTTGTATTTTTCTCTGAGATTTAACACTTGAAAGATACAATTGTATCCATTCACAATAATTTGATTCATCATTTAGGTCATATTGGAGATCACCTAAAATGAAATCAGTACATTAGTAATCTTTCCTTGATGGACACTGTGTGTGGTATAAATTGCTGTGTTAATTCATTTTTAATAAATTCACACTGTAAAAAAAAAACACTATTAAGAATGGGGGGAAAGATTATTTAAAATAACATCTTTAAAAAAATATTACCTCTGATAAAAATTTTTCAAAATAATACTCAAAATATTTTTCTGAAGGACTTCTGTGATTCAGGTAGGGAAAGCCTAAACATCTATGCAGAAATCATTATTAGGGACAAGATGTTGGGCCCAGGATGGTATCATGACTTAAAAACAATGTAGTTATTAAATATTTTCAATTCCACTTCTCCTTGATCTCACTGACACCGTCACAGTTCAAACTCTTATCAGGTCCCATAAGCGACAATCTCATTAGTGTCTCTGCTTCCAGTCCCCTCCTCTCCCTCAGAAACAAAGGCGATGCTTCCACTTCCCTGCTTTACAATCTCTGCTTGCTTCTTATCAGCCCCTGGGAAACATGAAAACATCAAACTTGGAACATAGCCCTTCATGCCACAACCAATCTGTCAAGCAGACTCTACTCTTGACTTTTCAAGGTCAAGGCCAGTGTACTATTTGTCTTTTTACCCACATCACATGACACAGTGCAGAAACATAGTAGGGCCTTATATTAGTTTCCTATAGCTGCTGTAAAAATTTACCACAAACTTGGTGACTTAAAACAACAGATGTGTATTCTCTCACAGTTCTGGAGGCCAGCAGCCCAAAATGGGTTTCACTGGGCTAAAATCAGGATAGCTCCTAGCAACGCTCCCTCTGGAGGCTCTAGGGGAGAATCCGTCCCTTGCCTCTCCAGTTTCTGGTGGCTGCCAACATTACTTAGCTTGTGGATGCATCACTCTAGTCTCTGTCTCTGTGGTCACATTGCCTTCTCCTCGTCTGTCTGAGTAATGTCTTTCTCAGTCTCTCTCTTTTAAGGATACTTATAATAACATTTAGGGCCCACCCAGATAATCTAAGATATAATCTCCCCATCTCAAGATTCTTAATCATAGCTGCAAACACAGATAAGGTAATACTTATAGATTCCAGGAACTAGGAGCTGATGTCTTTGTGGGCCACTGTTCAGCCTACTATAGGCCTCAATACATGTTCTGGATAAATTAACTAACATCTTTGTCCCTAAGCTGGCTCACTTATTCAATAAAATTATCATTGAAGGTGATTAGAAGTATATGAACCAACCTGTTAACACAGATCATTTGTGGTGAGTGGAATGCAAATGAGGGGGAACAGACAAGTCCCAATTTCAATACTTACTACTTTACGCACTTTCATATATTTTAATAGTTTTTAGCATGTTTTTACATTGTGAAAAATAACTAAGCAAGAGCAGCTTTATTCATAATTACCAAAACTTGGAAGCAATCAAGATGTGCTTCAGTAGGTTAATAAACTGTGGTACATCCAGACTATGGAATATTATTAATTGTGAAAAAAATGAATTATCAAGCCATGAAAAAACATAGAGGTACCTTAAATGCATGTTACAAAGTGAAAGAAGCCAATCAGAAAACACTATATACTGAATGATTCCAACTGTATGACTTTCTGAAAAAGGCAAAACCATGGAAGCAATGAAAATTTCAGTAGTTGTCAGAGGGTAAGGGGGAGGGATGAATAAATGGCAGAGCACAGAGGATTTTGAGGACAGAGAAAATATTCTGTATGATACTATAAAGGTATACGTATATGTAATTATATATTTGTCGAAACTCATAGAATGTACAACACCAGGAGTGAAACTTAATATAAACTATGGACTTTGGGGTTATAATGATGTGTTAATGTTGCTTCATTGATTATACTAAATGTACCACTCTGGTGTGAGATGTTAATAGTGAGGGAGGCTGTATGTGTTGAGGGGGAGGTTACAGAAGATACACAGGAACTTTCCACTCAATTTTGCTGTGAACCTAAAATTGCTCTAAAAATGAAAACTATTAAAATTACAAACCAAACAGATGCATGTATCTAATATGTAAGAAATAAGTATACAAAATGATTTAAGAAACAATATTTGACATTGAGGGGCACATAAAGAAGCCTAACCTATAAACAAATGATTCAACACATTCTGATATATATATATAATGAGGGAACTGCTTACGAAATATAGTGGTAATAAACCTTGGTACTCAAGAGAAAGACCCAGAATAGACACGTAGATTTGGAACTCATAAGCAAATACAAGATGATTGGAGTCATGAAAATTTTGAGAACAAATTAACAAATTATTGAAGACTGATGTTTCAGCCCAAGTGTATCTGGTCTTCCAAGTAACTTACAACACAGTTGGACAGACAGGCAGATACCATAGCCCAATAATGTGGCAAACACTGAGATTAAATTATGTACAAAGTGCTTTGGGGTGAGAGAGGGAAACATTTAGCCCACGTTCATGGAAGGTCTGTCAAGTTTATGAAAGGCTTTCTGAAAAAAAAAACGACAATCAATCTTGTTCTTGAAGATCAAACAAAAATTGTCCATGTAAAGAAGACGAAAATTTTGAGAAGAACATGCTAAGCAGAGGAAGAGCTCAGCAAAAAAGCAAAAAAGTGTGGATGGGTACTGGAAACTACACGTGGTTCAGTATTTCATTGGAGAAAGAATGAAGTGCTGGGTTTAGGATAGCAGAATATGAGGTTAAAAATGTGGAAGGGAAAGCAAAGGAAACTATATTTTACTCTGTATATGATGAGTTGGTTGGTAGATGTATCTTACTAAAAGATGTCATGTAGACTGAGAGCAGAAAAACAAGCAACAAAAACAAAAATTTAACAATTGGATTATATTAAACTAAAAGTCTTCTGCACAACAGAGAAAACAATCAACAGAGTGAAAAGATAACCTATAGAATGGGAGAAAATATTTGCAAACTATTCATCTCACAAGGGATTAATATCCAGATTATATAAAAATCTCAATAACAAAAAAACAATTTAAGAATGGGCAAATGATCTGAACAGACATTTCTCAAAAGAAGACATGAAAATGGCCAACAGATACATGAAAAATGTTCAACATGACTAATCACCGGGGAAATGCAAATCAAAACCACAATGAGGTATTATCTCACCCCAGTTAGGATGACAATTATCAAAAAGACAAAAATCACAAATGCTGGCAAGGATGCAGAGGAAAAGGAATTCTTACATACTTTAGTGGGAATGTGAACTAGTACAGCGACTATGAAGAAGGGTATGGAGGTTCCTCAAAAAACTGCAAATGGAACTACCATAAGATCCACCAGTCCTACTACTGGGCATTTATCAAAAGAAAAGGAAATCAGTATATTGAAGAGACATCTGAAACCCTATGTTTATTGCAGGACTAGTCACAATATTCAAGATATGGAAGCAACCTGGGTGTCCAATGAAAAATGAATGAATAAAAAATGTGTTACATATACATAATGGAATACTATTCAACCACAAAAAAGAATGAAATCCTGTCATTCACTGCAACATGGATGGAGCCAGAGGACATTATGTTAAGTGAAATAAGCCAGGAACAGACAGTCAAACGCCACATGTTCTCATCCATATGTTGAAGTAAAAAAAAATATATCTCATAAAAGTAAGAAGTAAAACAGAGGATACTAGAGGCTGGGAAGTGTAGGGTGAAGGGGAGAAGAGGGAGAGATTTGTTAAAGAATACAAAATTACAGCTAGATAGGAGGAATAAACTCTAGTGTTCTATACCACTGTAGGATGACTATAGTTAACAATAATATATTATAGAGTTTCAAATAGCTAGGAGGAGGATATTGAACATTCCCAATACAAAGAAATGATAAATGTTTGAGGTTATGGGTATGCTAACTACCCTGATCTGATCACTACACAAATATGTATTACAACATCACTATGTATTCCACAAATATGTACAATCATTATGAGTCAATTAAAAAATTTTAAAATAAAAAAAGAAGTTTAGAGGCCAAAAGAAATGACAGCAATGTTAACAAATCTACAGAAAACGCACAAACAGAAACATGATTCAGTATTTAAGAAAATAGCAATACTTTGTAATTTAAAAAAAGATCAGAATAGATAAAAGCCAACATTAACCTTAATATTATCTACAAAGTTATATAGATTCATAGAATAGCTGGGACCAGTTAACTAGTTTTATCCTAAAATTATTGTTTTTATTCACAGAAAATTTAATTTCTCTAAGGGTTCTAGCTCTGGTGCTAACTAGCTGTGATGTCTTCATAGTTCTCAGTTTCTTTATCTCTAAATTAAAACAGGTATTAAATGATTTTTTATGTCTTCTGAAATCCAAAATGCTGATTCAATTATTATGACTCTATTGTCTCTTATATCGTGCAATAATTGATACTATAATACAATTCATATTATAGTAGTTTGATGCACTTTTAGTTGATTTGATTAACAACTGTTGCAAAATAAAATCATTGAGATTGTTAGAAAAGACGCTTTCTAAATTTTAAATAGGATATATCATCAAATATTTATGCTCAACGCTTCTATTTTCAAAAACAAAACAAAAAAAAAACTTTTTTTTTTCCCTTTAAGTTAAGGTCCTCTCAATTTTGTCCACTTAATTGTCGGGATATATTCTCATAATACCCTGTACTCAACATAAAGAAGTGAAACTGTAGCATTTCCTTAGAAAATGTAGTATATTTACATATTTGAAGCTTATATTAATAACTAACTGGTGGTTATGCCTACAGATGCTGTCTGACTAGCGGGCCATTGTTCTGTGAATTTGTTTCTAGGTCGACTGTTTGCATTTTATTGTACTAAATGAGCCAGACAATGTCCTGACCTACCCGCCCTTCCAATGTCTGATTTGAAGGAGAATAAGAGCTATTAAGTGCTTAATTACATTCCATTAGCAAAACGTAAGAAAACAACCTTTTGTGCCAAATATAAAAGTTGCCTCACACTCTGTACTCAAATTTAATTCTCCCAGGTACAGTTTCCTTCCATGGTAATATTCAACACTCTGAAACTCTTACTATTGCACTTTTTGCACTTTTGAAAAATGTCAGCACTCAATTTTATAGCATTTGATTTAACACTTTTGGGGGCACTTTCAACCTTTCATAATTTATAGCCATCTCCCAAAAATGTGTGATAGGCACAGTTAAGGCAGCAGTCAGAATAAAAGGTCAGTATATAGATTGAAGTGTTATAGGACATCAATAAGGATAATGGGCTAAAAAAAATTCAAAGCAGAAACTAACTCCTTTAGCACCTCATCATCTTGTTATCACCTTATTACCAAATTCCCTAAAGGGTTTTTCATTTTGAAAATGTGTTATGTTGAAACTTGCATAACATTACTTCTTCCTGGATTCTTCCAAATATTTAAAAAAATGATCTAAAGTAATAATTTCAATTTTTTTCAGAGTGCAACTATATATATAGTTTTTTTCTCTTTTTGTTTAGTCTGTGCAAACTATGACATTTCCAATTATAATTTGATTTCATATCATCTAACCTAGAAAACAGGGAATAGGTCTTGCTTTGTACATAATATATCTTTAAAAATCAAACAAAATATATCAAGTTTTAATCCTGTAAAATATACTCAAAAGAAAATTCCATGCTTCTTGAAAGAAAACAGGTTTAACATGTGAGTAATGTGTTGCTCTATGGACATTACATGACAGCTGTGACATCACTAGGTGACAGTAAGTTATTGGCTCCATTGTATGTTATGGGACCATCAGTGCATATGTGGTCTGCCATTGATTAAGCTGAAAACTCGTTATGTGGTGCACGACTTATGTAGTGTGTATGGATGGTATGAAGCATAATAAAATGACATTTATTAACAATGTCATTTGTGAACAAACAACACAACTTCACCAATACTGTTAAATATAATAAATTCTGAATTCTACATACCTATCTATAAAGATAAGAAAGAAGTATTTCAAAACATTAATAATTCTTATTTTGGGGAAGTAGAATTATAAATGACTTTTAGTTTTTGCTTATATGTTTCTGTTCTTTTCTACATTCTGTACAAGAGGTATATATTTCCAAAATCAGAAAATATTATTAAACATTATTTATTGAAAGAAGAAAAAAATTTTAAAAAACTGTCAGTGATTTATTGTTCAATAAATATTTATTTGACATTAACTATACACCATTCAAATTGGAAGAAGAATATTCCCCCAAAGAGTATGACTATAATCGATGCTTACATTTAAAAAAGTTGGAGAGACTCAACTCAATATAAAGATTTTCTTTTTAGTCAAAAATTCGGTCAAGTTCTTACAGTGGAAATATTGTGGAAGGGTAGAAACCACGCCACCAAAGGTGTCTATCACAATCATCTAGGAACTTGCTAATGTATATACGTGCCCAGTTCCCATGCCCCCACGTTCTCCTTGGTGAGGCCTATGGATCTATATTTTGACAAGCTCCCATAGCAACTCAGACGCAAACTAATTTTAAGAAATACTAATTTAGACTAAAATCTTGATAAGATATGGTCATGGTCATGCCAGGTGTGTCTTTCTATCCTAATGGCCAACCCAGTGCCTGACACATGTCAGGATTTCATAAACATTTACTGAATGCCTGAGTGGCTAAGTGAATGGCATCAATGTATCAAAGAAAAGAGAAATTTCTTCTGGCCATGAGTATCATTGAGAAAGTGACACTAAAGTAGTCCTTAAAGTATGAAAAGAACGTTTAGTTTTCTACCTAAAAAGAATCAAGCACTGAGAATAGTTTTTCATGGAGCAACTATGGGACAATGGGGAGATATTTTTAGATTGGAGAACATCCAGCCTAACCCAGACCACAGAAGATGCAGCCTACTTGGTCTGCCTTAACGCTACTGAATTACTCCGAGACTTTCAGTGCCTCATGGAATATGAGTATGACTACTACACCACAAAAAAAGGCTAATTGCTATTTATAAAGTACTTAGGTCCTGATTAAGATATTGGAGGATATTAGATTTTAATTTTGAAACTACACTTAAATTGATGTTAATTTAGCTGTGTAATTTAACATGAGACCCACATGGAAAGAACAGGCAAATGCAAATTTAATAAAAATAGAAATGTTCTGCGTAGCCACTGTTTCATCACAGCACCAATGCAAAGGACTTTAAGATAGAACATCATTTCCAAGACAACTGATAAAGTATTTCAAGTTAATATGCAACCTCTATTAACAAAAATTATATTTTCAAAAAATATATATTTTTAAGGAAGAAAGCTTCCTCCTCTCCAAGAATTTACACAGTATAGATTGATCTTTCACTGTTAACAAAGAGTATTCAATAAATATAAAAATATATTAAAGATATTCCTTATCAACCCACCTCAGATTTCAAAAATCAAGATTTGCTGGACTATCTGAAAAATTAATTTGACATGAAAGAGGCCTTTATATTTTTAAAACTTGCAAAATTGGCATATATTTTTGCTCCCCAAGAACCAAACAAGGTCAAGATTTTTTTAATAAAATGTTTAAGGATAATTTATAAACAGGCACATAAACCTCGCATATACTCAATACACTTTTACGTATGTACATACCCATGTAACCACAATCCAAATCAAGGTATATATCATTTCCAGCACCCAAAGCCTCCCTTATTCCCCCCGACAGTCCCTACTCTCTCTCACAAGGGTAATCACTATCCAGTCAGGATATTTCAGTAAAATTAAGTGGAAAGTTATCAGTAAAAGAAAGCTCCATTTAAAAATTAGAATTTTTTTTTGTTCTCTTTTCATTTACTTTGTAGAAACTTCACATGTATCTTCTTAGTAGTAGTAACATTTTACGAGATTGTTTCAAATATATGCTCTTAATAGAAAAGTGTTACATTCTATATTTTATTATCTCACATTCAAACACACAGAATTTCATTTGTTAATTCCTTCAACACATATTTATTGCGTAACCATTATATGCCATCCATTGTTCTAGGCTTTGAGAACACAATTCTTCACAGCATAGTAAGGATTCTGCTCTCCTGAGCTTATGTTCTAAGTACAAATAAATGTGTAATAAAGTAAATTAATAAGAAAATAAATAGGGGCATTTCAAAAGTGATCAGTTATAATAAACATACTAAGAGCTATGTAATAAAAAAGGGATAAGTAGTTGGGGGCAACGCTCGATTAGAGGAAAGGCTCCTCTCAGGAGATAACGTTTAGACTGAAACTTAGTGATGAGAAGGCATCAGCCATACAAAGATCATAAAAAAGAGAAAGAAGGTTGTAGGCAAAGCACAAAGGGCCTAAATGGGGAGCAAACATAGAATGTTTGCAAAACAAAAGGATCAGGTCATACCTTGGATTCCCCCTAAAAGCAGAGATTGTAGCACAGGCTTAGGCTCAAGCAACTTATTGGAGGTGATCCCACGGAGCAAGTGAAAGACTGGGGGGAGGAAGACAGAGCAGAGGAAAAAGTAAATGGTAAGCAGAGTTACAGAATCATTGCTGTGGGGGTTCTCTTCTGCTGTGACCTCCTGAGAAGCCTACATGAGGTCTACAGTGCTCACCCAAAGGGTAGGAGGCAGAAGCACTTTGCTGCTGACTTCCAGCCACCATTGGTCGGGGGTGGCCCCATAGGGCATTAACCCTGCTCTTTCAGGCTACGTTTTCACAAGGGTAGAGGGGACCTCTGAGAAGTCCTGCATCCACAGCAAAAATGATTTTGCCCATGAGTACATGACAAGTTGTCAGAGTACAGTGAGCCTGAGGTCTAAGGAATTCACCATAGTTACCTCCAAAGTCATTTGAGGCTGTGGTCATATGACTTGTCACAGCAAGAGCCAGTGAAGCAGGAGCACAGTGAGTGAGTGGAAGCAGGAAGGCCACAGAAGGAAGAAAGGCTAAATCGTGTCCAGCCTGTGGGCCCTAGAAAGGAAGCTGGATTTGGTTCCAAATGTAATAGGAAGCCATTGCTTTAAGAGCCAGCAAGTGTTGTGACTGATTACTGCCTCAATCAGTCGTTCGAACAAAGGGGAACACTATGTTATGATGCATATTTGGAATTTTTCAGAATATTGCCTTAATCAGCTGCTGTGGGGGATCATATCATGTTTAAGTTAAATGTTGAGTATATTTTGATATCAAATCAGAGACATCCCTATATGATCTGGTCTCTGGTTCTTCAAATCTCCTCCCCTTCTCTGAACCGTAGGCAAAAACGGCTAGTTTCAAGTCCTGGGATAAGTCAGACTTTCTCTCATATCTGGGCCTTCATACATGTTGTTCAGTTGGAAACGCTCCTCACTCTTCACCTGGCCCAATTTCTCATTATTTATATTTCAGTTTAATTATTCGTTCCACTGAAAATTCTCCCCTGACCACCCATCTAAAATAGTCCCTTTGCTGAGCTCTCCTGTAGTATCACCTGATATTTGTTTTCAGCACTTAACATAATTTATCATTTTATATTCAGTTGCTTAATTCCTGTCTCCCCACTGGATTGTAAATTCAATGCAAAACGGGACTATATCTATTTTGTTCAGCACGATGTTACAGTGCCTACCCGTGCCTGGCATGGAGAAGGAGTCCAGTAAATGTCAAGTGAATGAATGACTGACTGAAGATAAAAACTAACTCGCTCTGATCGAGGCACGGCAGTGGGTGGAAGGCTTGCCCCTTTGCCCCCATAGAGCCTGTGGAACACCTTCAAGGAACTTCAGTATAAAACCAAACACAATGCGAAAGCCCTGTCTTTGGTAAATGGTGTATTCCTGAAAAATATTTGTATGAAGCTATTTATTGGAGACTTGAGTGACATGTTTTGTAATTTAAAAAAGTATCCTTCAAATAGTCTGATTTATATATTATGATCTTCATACCTAGAGATTTCCTGAAGGAATTGGCACAGCCACTAACAATACTTTTGGTAATAAATGACTCTTGAACAACTTGCAGGTTAGCTAGCTCTTTTTTATTCTTTTCAGAAAGTGATAACTTGATTTTAGATATCAGAGGTTGAAAGTAGCTGCAGGTTTTTTCAATTAAAAGTTCTAGTGTATCTCTTCTTTCTAGTGTAAGAGGCTAAATCAGTTTCAAGAAAAATGCTGACACAGTATTAAGATAAATTGTGTCCTGTCTAAAAATCCTGTAGAATAGTTAACCTTTTCTAAGTTTCAAGGATAACAACAGCTTCTCACATGTGATTAAACTAGCAAACAACTCTTTGTCCCTTGACCAGCACTTTTTTTTGTTTCTATTTTAATTAGATTTAAAATAACAATGATAAACTGAGATTTTTAACCCATTTTACATTTTATTGTATATGAAACCTATACCAAAAATTCAACTCTAGTGCTCACTTCAGCAGCACATATACTAAAAATTGGAACGACACAGAGAAGATTAGCATGGCCCCTGCGCAAGGATGACACGCAAATTCGTGAAGCGTTCCATATTTTTAACCCAGAGATGAAACCATCTGCATATGGTAATCTAATCTTTGACAAAGCTGACAAAAACATACACTAGGGAAAAGAATCTCTTTTCAATAAATGGTGCTGGGAGAACTGGATGGCTACATGCAGAAGACTGAAACTAGACCCCTACCTCTCACCTCTCACAAAAATTGGTTCAAGATGGATAGCAGACTTGAACCTAAGGCATGAAACCTTAAGAATTCTAAATGAAGATGTTGGGAAGACCCTTT
>NW_012148808.1:894075-909959 GCF_000956105.1 Propithecus coquereli | reverse complement strand
CAAGGGCAACATACGTAACCTAAACATCTGTACCCCCATAATATGCTGAAATAAAAGAAAAAATATATATTTGGAAAAAAAAAATTCAACTCTATTATATGAGTAATGGAAATAACATCTCCAGGCTGAAAACTAATATTTCGCATATGTATACCATAGGGGTAGGGGAGGAGGGAGAAGGATTAACTTTAATGAAATGAATACAGAAATGAATTCAACTTAAGATTTAATAAATTTTGAGAAAAAGGTATTTAAATATATGTTTATACAAATGCAATTTTAAGTTGCTTAGAAAATTTTAATTACTTTGAACTGAAGAGTTTGCAACAACTCATAACTTACATATTATATATTAGTTACCAGGACATACATTTTTTTAACCAGGAAATAGTTCAAACCAATGAAACAAAACTTCAAATGATTCTTACTAAAAAAATAATATAAAATAAAATTTCTCTCTGGCATTCAGATATCTGTTCATGCCATAACCTGTCTCAGAAGAGGTTTTCTGAACCCAATAGGTAGATAATCCCTTTCCAAACCTGTTTTATTTCTGTGCTATAGTGAGCCTAGCAGTTTTGGATTTGTTGAGTGAAGCAATTTAGGAATTGCTTCCTACAGATGGAGATGCATTTTATAGTGAATCATTGGAGCTTTAAAAATAACAAACTGCTGGAAAAGAAGCTTAAAATGATCCCCCCAAATAGTGAAATCTTATCTGGTCCATCTGATGGAGCAATTCAGGGGAAAGAAACTAACTGAAACTATTGAAACAACAGGGAAAGTTGACTGTTCCTTTTTTTTATTTTTATTTTTTGCTTTTATCCATTTAACGTAAAAGAAAATTGTCACATCTAATAGGGTATCAAAAAAAAGTGTTAACTAGGTATAAGTGCCTCTTAAAACTGTCATTTACCACCCATAAGTTTATGGAACTGAGAAGGTTGCCTGCAGCCAAAACACCTTTTGATGGGGACTGGCCGTTGTACGTGGTTTTTAAAGAAATAGCACAGTCCATTTTAACGTCATTGTCAACCGATTCCAAGAAGAGATTTAGTTTTTTCTAGTGCAAAGAAATTGCACACTAAATCTTTTAATTGAAAAAGCCTGCAGCCACTTTCAACCTCTTGTATTTAAAACTCAGATTATCTCTTTGAGGATTAAAAAAAGAAAAAAAGAAAAAGAAAGAGGGGAGAAGCACATTATTTCAAAGGCAGCAAAGCCATGATTTATGGTCAGTAGTTTCTTCACGAAAGCTATTTCTAGTTCTCTGAGCTATGTATGTATCTAGTTTCATCGACTTAGCATAAAATATTATTGTAAGATCATGCCCTAAATATATGTAAATTTCAATCATAATTAAAAGAGTTTCCAAATAATACAAGAGTTAAAATAAAAATTGCAGCATTTTTACTTGAGAATTCTAATAGCTTAAGATGGAAACTCTATAGATTTGTTAATAATTAATACATTCAGGACAACAATAGACTAAGGAAAAAATATTATGACCCCAAATAGAGGGTAACCATACCGTTGGTTTGCCTGAGAGAGTCCCTGGCTTACTCCTTTTGTACTGGCATCCTGTCCAGTTTGACACTCATCCCAGATGCTTCATTTTATAATGAATCATCATCATCATCATCATCATCATCCACAGTTGCATAAAAATGGTCTGGGGTGCTTACTGTTCATTCAGCTCTCTCTCATTCATGGACATAGTTTTCATCTTCACAACTGTCCCCAAGAAGCTAACCAAACTGTCCTCAGGAAGAACAGCTATTTCACAGCCATTTCGTGCGTGGTAATTGCATTTATAAGAGAGAGAGTGCGTATTCATGTAAGCGTAAAAATGACTCATCCACACCACTTAACATATTCATTAGCACACCCATGGGTGCTTCAAATAGCACCCATGGGTGTATGTATAAAAATGAACTCATTATATTCTCCCCCTACTTTCTAAGTCTGTATTCTTCAGTTCCAAGAATGGCACCAAAATCTACTCAGTTACCCAAAACAGAAACCAATCATCAAGTTAAATAGATATTTTTCTCCCTAAGGATCTCTCAAATCTCCATGCCCACTTCCACTGGGTTTATCTACATTTCAGCTTAGATTTCTGCATATAACTCAAGCTCTGGTCAGGTGACTGAGCTACCATGGTAATTTACGAAGTTTAATGTGAAGAATTATTGACTAGTAACAGGGAATTAACTGCTAAGTGGCAAACAGTGCATTAAAGATTTCAGGTATAGTGGATGCAGGGAACCATTCCTACCTCTAGGGCTGAGGAAGAGCACTCAAAAAAAAAAAAAGTTAGAAGACACACACACACACACACACACACACACACACACACACACACACAGGCTTCTATAGGTAGCATTGGAGAGATTGTGGCCATTAGATGATAGAAAAGCTAATTGAGATATCACAGGCCAGGGGTGGTAAAGAGTAAGCTCCCCTCTGAAATGCTGAATAAACTCACTGGGAAGTCACTATCTGGCGTGCTAGGAAGCTCATTGAGAAAAGACCCACAGAAATGTTGCTGAACTTGCTAGAATTGTGCCCACTGGGGCACCTGAGAAACTATGTTAAACCACCCTGCAGACCAGCAGAACTCTCTGGAAAGCCACACTTGGAGGTGCTGCTGAAAAATTGCTGGGAATTTGCCCACTGGGACACCTGACGTTTTAGCTGGAAAGCCAGGTGGGGTGGGGGTTGAACTCTTTCAATGGGGTTTCTCACCAGCAGGTGTGCAAAAACGTGCTAGGGCTGCACACCACCAAGTGTCTTGCGCGCTCCTCCAACGGAAGTTAGAAGAGAGGAATATCCATGAGAGCTAGGAAGAAAAACGCCTTTTTCTTTCAGTGTCCCTCCAAGTGTTCCCTATTGATAAAGCTTAACATCCTTCAGGCTGGCAAAGCGTATGTGTTTATAGGGTCCAGGTCCAGTATCACAAAGAAGGACAATAAAGGGTGGATTTGGAACTAATAGACAATAAACTAATAATGGGTACACTCTAACCCTAGGTTTACTGCTCTCCAGTACATTTTCCACACTGTAACCCCAGAATAATAATTTTTAAACAAATATAATTCTTTGTTCAAAACCCTCAGTGCATACCCATTGCCAATAAGTTAAAGTTCAAATTCTTCTTCTTCTTTTTTTTTTTTCAGAATATTACAGGAATACAAATGTTTTGGTTACACGGATTACTTTTGTACTGCTTGAGTCAAAGTGTGCCCATCACCCAGATAGCATACATTGTACCTGTTAGGTATGATTTCACCCATCCGCTCCTCCCACCTCCCACCTGCTTGATTTCTGTTGCATTTTACTTCCATCTGTGCACGTAAGTGATGATCTGCAAACTAGTACAAACTCTACAGAAAATAGTATGGAGATTCCTCAAAGAACAAAAGTCGAAATTCTTAAGAGGAGCAAGGCCACTATATCTCAGCTCAGCCCTACTTTCACTCTATGCATGAAATACATGAATAAGATTAAATTAAGTGAAATTCTAGCATTGGCGGAGATACCTTTTCTTGGGAATTCAGGTAAAAGGAAAGAAGGATGGAGAAATAAGTGCTGCAAGAGGTGATGTGGGAAGACAAGTTTGGTGCTGATGACTGCAACTTTAACTATAGAGTAGGAAATGAGGTCATCTCCTGTGAGCATCAGTCACAGGACTTACCAATTGGGAAAGATCTGACCAGACGTGCAGAAGGAGGAGTCAAAACCAAAATTAATACAAATATTTTGACGAATGAGTTGGGGATGTCTGGGATAACAGGATAACATAAATGTGTAGATAGGGAGCTACATGAGCTGTATGAGATGAAGGTCTAAACTAGGCTGAGAACCAAGGAAATGATCTCTTGTATAGTGTGTTAATATTGAATGGAGACTTTTATATTGTTCCTTATAATTGTACGTCTAACCTTGTGCTAGATTCAGAATTATAATCTAAATATACCACATGGTTTAAGAGGTAGGCATTACACATCTTGCTGGTTAGTAATCTCTGATTTACATTGTTCAGGATGCTGACTCTTTATAAGGAGATTTGGGACAGTTCCAAATGTCACCTTCTTGTCTTAAGTGGCAGACACAAACTGTACTTTAAGAACAAGCCTGCTAAATCAATATATTTAGAGACAAGAGTACCTCTAAATTTCTTGCTTTTTCCCAACCCAAAATTGGAGCATAGAGAATTGACAAAAGGGTGGATATGGAGTAAGTGAGAAACTGCCAAATATTAAATGTCTTGTTGCAAATTCAACATAAGAATGTATCAATTCCCATAAACAATGTTTTGTGTTATGTATACCTTTTAGAGAGTTATTTACTATTCCTTAAATTTTCTACCCACAGCAATTTCATAAATAATTCTTTATGTCAGAAAAGAACAACCATCAACATTGTTTGCTGTTTCTATCTTCCCGACAATAGTTGAATCCACCATGGTAACAGCTGAGTAGAAATTGTGTGTATATGAACATTACTAAGGTCAAGAGAATGGGTGAAATGGCATTTTGTGGGCTTAAATATTTTAAGAGAATTTTTTGTTTCTTTTTAGTAGGAGTTAAGATAGCATTTAAAAAGCTTATACCAACTCTTCTATCCTTAAATAGCCTCTAAATAGGCACATTATCTTTAGAGGACATTACCTGAGAGCTCTAGAGCTACATAAGCACTGCATTTACTGATTTTCTTATATTAAATCCTGCTCAAATTGCCCTTACCAAGCAGGGGGCTGGAGACTGGCTAATTTTGCAGTGAGCACAGAGTGAGAAAATCTATTACGGCATTGTTGTTTGGGCACGAAGTCTAATTGTAAAATCCTGAGATATGTTTTAATTGGGGGAGGTAATTTTAGACATTGAAATGATACATTCATGCAAAAAACAATTATTAATGCATTATTTTATTTTTTCACCCACCAATACCCTCCATCTCTTCCTTCTTTCCCAGCCCACTTCTCTTTGGACCAGATTTTATCATATTGCTCATATCCCACTTTTAACTGATTCAGACTCAACCAATGATGTTTCATCTATTCCCACCTCCTTTCTGTGACATATAGAGCAATTGATCAATGCCAAATATTGTTCTAGGCACATTCTCATGCATATCTCATTTAACTTACTTAGTTAATGGCCACTTTTACTATGTTAAGCTCCCCCTTTGGGGTTTGATATTTTCTGAGGCTCTTACCTTGGAAGCAAAACTATTCCATAGAACTTAGAGGATCCCAAGGCAAAAGAAATGGAAAAATATCTCTTTCTGGAGATATTTGCTCCTCATGTACTTGCTGGGAAAGAAATTTTGATCATGTTTCTTTACCAATGAAAGCTTTTTTTAAAAAAAGGGAGAGAGACAGGAAGGAAGGAAGGAAGGAAGGAAAGAAAGAAAAAGAAAAAAGAAAGAAAAGCTTTTAAAGAAAGAGGAAAAAATTGGACAGATCCTAGAACAAAAAGAAAAAATATATTTTATATAGTTCATGAATTTTCCCTATTTTATATATCTTCACATGTGATTCTCTTATGATATTTATTATTCTCTTATTCTTTTTTCATCTTCTTTGTTTCTGCCTTTA
The DNA here is from genome assembly GCF_000956105.1 of Propithecus coquereli. Lineage (NCBI taxonomy): Eukaryota > Metazoa > Chordata > Mammalia > Primates > Indriidae > Propithecus > Propithecus coquereli. The sequence continues at coordinate 904,357 of NW_012148808.1, read as the reverse complement.
GTAAAATCTTTTCAGATGAAGAAAAAAGTTTCTATAGCAAAAGGACATTTTTCCTGAGCACTCTGTTTATGTCTATATTATATAACCTATGTTTCCCAAGTTCTCTTTCTAGGCCACTATAAGGTAATTTTGATTTTGCATTTTTTCTATTATTTTCATGCTTGGCTACTTTTAAAAAGAAAAAGTTAAAAATGAAAAATGTCAAACATGGTGATGTGCCTTACTGCAAGAAATAACATCCATTTAGACAGTTCTGTCTTAGAAATAGATGAAGAAAAACTATCCATGGTGCTGAACTGTGAGTCTCCACACACAGCTGACAAATTATTTGACAGGAATTCAAAATTTTAAAGGAAGATTCTTGTGGGGAAGGGGAAGTGTTTCTTTGTAATTAGCAGACTCTTATCTTGGTGTTGTGAAGTTTATGAAAACAGAATGAAAGTTTCTCAACCACAGCTACTCAAGATCTCATTTGAATTCCTTCATAAGCCTGGGCTGTGGTCCTATAAATAGAAGAGCCTATACATAGAGATGGGTTATTTTCCCGATAGCAATTTTATTTTTTAGAACTATCTAGAGACATTATTCACAAGGATTCATTTCTGCATACTTTCCCGCTGAGAATCTCCCTCTCTTGACACTGTGGGTGGCCAACTTTGAAATCCACTAATGATCTGTTAGATACAAAAAGTGGAAGAAGACTTATTTATTTTTTTAAGTCAATACATGCAGGAGTTCTTTTCATTTTAGAAGATTTTATGTCATCTGGCTGTGATATATAAATAGTGGGCATCCTTTTCAAACCAGCTTCTTTGATGTTTTTTTAAATCAGCTAAATTTTTCTCAAGATAACTTCTAATACCCATAAAAACTTAATGACAGTCACTTGATATTCTAACCATATTGTAGACTTGTAATCAAATATCCTGTAGCAGTTATAGTATACAGATGTTTGCATACACTTAGGTGGATTTTCTTTAAACTAAGCTTTCAAATGACTAAGTGCATTTTTTCCTCTTTCATGTTGTAGTACAATGTAATATACATGTAGCAGACCACATATGGCACTAGTAAAATAAAAACCCTCCAATCTTTGTACTTTGGTGGATAAATATCATGCTTTCAGATAGATGTTAGTCAAAATTCAAAATTTAGCCCAAAAAGATAAGAAAATTATAATGCTCTGGCATCCTGCTAAAGATGCCAAAGCATTGTAACTAATGCCCACAAACATTTACTGTGGAGAGAATATTTGTCTCTGGGAGATTGGCTTAAACTCAAAGTAGGCTATGCAAAAGGGTCTCTTGCTGACATTTTTAAAATGTAAAATCTGGAGACTCACCCCAGAACTTTTAAATCAGAATCTCAGGGGGGAAGGGGATCATGGGAATCTGCATTTATAAAAGGCACACAGGAAGTTCTCTGGTAAACAATATCCTGTGTGCCAGTTCAATAGACCAGCTTTTAGAAACTACTGTCATCTAAATCCACATATTACAGAGCTAAGGCCTTAATATCCTTGCAACTGTCTATATTTCTCTGTCGCATATGTTGTGTCTTACAGAGATTTGCTTAGGCATTTCTGTTGTCTCCTCCAAAGAGTACAGAAGTGAGTCTTATTCACCCCGTCGCACATGGCTCTGTCTGTGACTTAGGTGCACAGTAAATATTGGTTGACAGCAATTGGCCAAAAAATATGGTGTTCTGGTGTACATGTAAAAACTTTGCCAACATCTGGATTCTTTCCCAGATCTATTTTTTTTTTTTAATTTCAGAACGTTACAGGTGTACAAACGTTTTGGTTATGTAAATTGCTTTTTTACCATTTGACTTGAAGTTATAAGTGTGCCCATCCCCCTGTAGTGTGCATTGTACGTATTAGGTGTAAATTTACCCATCGCCTCCTCTCCCCTCCCACCTGCTTGATTTCCAATGAATGTTATTTCCACATTTACACATAAGTGTTGATCAATTAGTTCCAATTTAATGGTGAGTAGATGTGGTGTTTGTTTTCCCATTTTTCTGATACTTTACTTAGAAGAATGGTCTCCAGCTCCATCCAGGATAATACAAGAGGCATTAATTTACCACTTTTTATGGCTGAGTAGTACTCCATGGTATACATATGCCACATTTTATTAATCCACTCATGTATTGATGGTGACAAAGCACACAAAACCACACACTGGGGAAAAGAAATCCTATTCAATAAATGGTGCTGGGAAAATTGGATAGCCACATGTAGAAGACTGAAACAGGATCCATACCTCTCACCTTTCACAAAAATCAACTCATGGTGGATGACAGACTTAAACTTCATGCATAAAACCATAAGATTCTAGAAGAAAATGTTAGGAAAACTCTCATAGACATCAGCCCAGGCAAAGAATTTATGAAGAAGTTCCCAAAAACCATCACAGCAACAATAAAAATAAATAAAGAGGACCTGATCAAATTAAAAAGCTTCTGCACAGCCAAGGAAACAATCATTAGAGTGAATAGACAACCCCTACAGAATGAGAGAAAATATTTGCATGCTATACATCCAATAAAGGGCTGATAACTAGAATTTATAAAGAACTCAAGCAAATCAGCAAGAAAAAAATCAAACAACACCATTAAAAAGTGGGCAAAAGACATGAACAGAATCTTTTCAAAAGAAGATAGACTAATGGCCCATAAATATAAGAAAAAATGCTCAACATCTCTAATCATCAGGGAAATGCAAATCAAAACCACGATGAGATATCACTTAACTCAGGTGAGAATGGCTTATAGCAAAAAGTCCCAAAACAACAAATGTTGGAGGGGATGCAAAAAGATAGGAACACTTATACACTGCTGGTGGGACTGCAAACTAGTACAACCTCTATGAAAAGCAGTATGGAGATACCTCCAAGAACTAAAAATATTTAATAGAACTACCATTTGATCCAACAATCCTACTACTGGTTATTTACCCAAAGGAAAAAAAGACATTCTATAAAAAAGACACCTGTACTCAAATGTTTATAGCAGCACAATTCACAATTGCAAAGATGTAGAAACAGACCTACTTTTAATTCAGAAAAATATTCTGACCTCCTTAAAGGGAGTTTTGCAAAACAGTTTTCAATACGGTTTGCAGGTTTTGTGAAGGATTAAATTTTTAAAACTCTTTCAAATGAGAAAAATGTTTCCTGTGAATATATTCTCTCATAGCTAATTACATCAAGCAGTGCCAAATAAATACATAGCAATGTTGCAACATTTAGGTAAACTGAGCAAAGGAGGGTGACATTGTTTCAGCCACTGTTTCCAAGAGTCAATTCTCTTACTTAAGGTCCATCAATATCAGGATACTCCCTTTCTTGGTCAACATTGCCTTTTGCCACAGAATGTGGAGAGACATCAAAGTGGGTTAAGTGACAGAGAAAACAGCAAACTTGGTAGCTTTTGAAAAATATGTGATTTAATAATGAGGATCTTTGGAAAATCTGAGTAGGAGAAGCCCTTAGGTCCAGGTGTAACACAATAATGTAGATTTTTTTTTAAAAATAATTATTGGTAAAATATCTGGCACTTCAGGAAGTTTGTTGCCATTTCAAGATACAATTTGAAGTGAAGTATATAGAGATATCATCTGGGAAAATCTCAGTTGGCTAAAGCTGACTTTCTAATGAAGTACTAATGAGATATGCAGATGGGCAAGAGTGCTCTGTACACTTGCCCTTGTTTAGCCAGATAAGGTGATTTTCCCCTTTCTTGGAGAGTTTTCTGTAAAATTTCTCTCTCTCTCCCCACCCCTCCCAATCTAGCTACCTGTTGATATACATATGCACTCAGTTAGTCATCACCATGTTAATTTACACAACCAACTTCTCACAACATCTGATGAAAGCAAAAAGAGGAGATGAGGCTTGACTTACCAATAGGACATGATTAAAAATGGTGCTTTCCTTGGTTTTTAACACAAGAGCATCTTTCCCGCATTTCAAATTTGTTTGGGTCTATATGATTAAAGCACTTAAATCAATCAATATTTAGATTAGTTTAACTTTCACATGTGTGGCATTCTCCTTTATCTGAAAAAGACTAATTTGGTCCTTCTAGAGTACATCTCTCAACAGTGCTATACTCCAAAACTTTATCCCAGAATATAGATGCTTAATACTAACCTTTCAACTCCAAGTTAGGTGAGTAGAAGCAAACTTACATTAGATTTATCCATGACCCCAAACAACAGTTTCTAACAAGTACTTTAAGTCACACCGGAAGATATCTCTGTGCCCACCAGCTGGCCTGGCTATGCTTTTACTACTATTCTCAGGCAACGAGGAAAAGCATTGGCTCAAAACTTTGTTTTATTGTCCAGAAACAGAAAAGTTTTGTCTAGGGTATTTTATAACCATTTTAGTGGCATTGATCTATAATTTTTCCCCAACTTTGAAAACTTATGAGATTCTATATCTGTCTATAATGCATAAAATTCGATACAAGTTGCCATAAAGGTTATGAGTAAGTTACTGACCACTTATGTGTTGGTGAAATCTGAAGGCCTCAAAGCTTTACGTCCCACCAAAGCCAGCTTTACCTGCTATCTGATACATAAACTTTCTCCATAATGCTTATTCTACTAACATGGAGAATTTATATAAAAATATGGACATTCTTATTAGTAGAAAAGGAAACCCCTTCACATTTCAAAGACATGTACTCATTATTATGAAAAAAATGGTCCTTTCCTGCAAGCAAATTTATTTTGGAGTAAGAGGATTCAAATATGTAAGGAAGATATTGAGAGAACACACAGATGAGAATAGCAAGGGGAAACTTTCATGGTATGGGCAAGATCTACAACTAGACTGGGAGGCTGAGTCATAAAAACAAAACATAATAGCTTCCTAATTATAGGGGCTGGTCCTGCACCTACCCTTAAGAGCTAACAGTCATGTTGAAAAGATATAAGCAGGGGGAAGAAAAAAAAACCTAATGACAACATATGCGAACTACAGTAATAAGGAGAGAAGGAAGAAAAGAATCTTAATATTAAATGGCATTCATTTAATTGCAAGTGATAAAATCCCAAATCACACTGGCTTAAAAAAATTTAAAAGGGACTAGAATATAGTGGCTCACATAATTGCAGAGTAATGGCTGGATCAGGTACCGAAATTATATCATCAATAATCTATCGCTCCTTGTCACTTATACTTGCATTGCTACGTATTAGTTATTTATTCTCAGCCAGGCTCTTCCCTCTGGATAGGCAGATGCCACCAGTAACTACTAGGTTAGAAAACCCAGCAGAAACAGAGCACACTCCTAGGAACTCTAACAGAGGTCGACCAGTTGACTTAGTGTGCCCGTGAATCCATCCTGTACTAACACAGTGTGATTGGCACCAAGAGTGGAGCCTGTCCCTCCTAGACAACTTGGTCTGAGAATGGTGGAAGGGTGGGCCTGGAAAAAAAAAAAAAAAAAGGCTACTGCTACTTTAAAAAGGGGAAGTGGATGCAGGGAAGGCAGAAATAACAAATTCCAAGTTACTTCTCCCTCCTGAAAATGTTTCCCTGTCAGGTAAGAGGAGTATTTTTCTTGAGCTCTGCTTTCACAGGGCACTCACAGCCTGGGGCCACCAAACCATATTTTAAGCTGGAGAGTTGTGTAGTCATTACAGATCCCCACCGTGCCTTATTTTCAGAATTACCACAAATGCAGCTCTTGAAGGACTTTGTCCTCAGTGTAGGGAGCTTATCACCAGCTTAAAATTCTCCTCTGAGCTTTGAGCCTAAGATGTTTTTTCTAATAGACATTCGATGCACTTTACTGAGGCAGCAGCACACATATTTAATGAAGCCCTGAAGAGGCACCCAGTGTGAAATAAAAGATAAGATAAATCAAAAATAAAAATAGATGGCTTAAAATAGAATTAATGGCTCCAGACAATCTATAAAGCTGTTAATCTACTTTCAATGTAAAGTACACAGCTAAAAATACTCAAAAGTTGGAACGGAGAGAGGAGGGAGAAAAAGCTCCATTTAGTAGACAAGATGCAATTATAATTTTATTTATATGTATGTGCATGCATGTGTGTGTATGTGTGTGTGTATATATAAAATATCAATTGTTTACTGATGGGATTTTTTGCATTGCTTTTCCCTTCTTAGTGACAGTGAAAACTGGTTCTGTGAGTGTCCAAGGCTATACTCAGGCAAGCTGTGCCAGTTTGCAAGTTGTGAAAACAACCCATGTGGAAACGGTGCCACCTGTGTTCCAAAATCCGGAACAGATATTGTCTGTCTCTGCCCATATGGGAGGTCCGGACCCCTCTGCACTGATGGTAAGAGCATTTGATTATTAAACATGGAGCATATGAGAAAAAGGTAAAGAGGACAGAAGTCACTCAGAGGAATCAAGGATAGCACCCAACTGATCGAAAACATTAAATCTTTTTCTTGGTTCTTTTTAAGTCAGTTGAGACAAGGCCCATTAATGATTGATCACTGAGCAGGTATTTCTCATGCTGATCAAGTAATTGCAAAAGAGGTAATGAGTCTTCCCTGAGGTTAGACTACAGAAAATCTCTCCATTATAAAATCTCAAAGTCAATCTAATAATAAGAGATTAACAAGGAAAATTAAGAGCAATATATAAAATCAAATTATTTTGCGTCATTTTGGCAAACTGAGAGTATAATATTAACAAATCTATGTATCATAGCCCAGTTGTTTTACATTTAAAGATAAAAAAATCTGTAACACACTTATTATATATCAAGAAACTAAGTCACAAATAATAGACATGTGCCTCTCTTGAGGAAAATTCAGTATGTGGAAAACCTAACTTATAAAAAGCTACAAGATGTCATAATATAAGATTACTTTAAAAAGCAAATTGGCTGAGAATTTAACATTAGCTTTGATATGCAGAAATAAATGTCTGTAAATATTTTCAGAAAAAATAAAAATTTGTTGGTATTAATATTTAATCAACACAGGACTATGCTTATTTTATCTTTATTTTCACCATAAAAATAAAAAACAAAATTTACACTTTGGCATTAGTGGTATTGGTACCAAATTTTAGAATATGGTTACCAAAGTGAAGACAGAGCCCTATGCCCCAAGCACAAAAAATGAAGCAAACGAATCCAGCCTGTGATGACTCATTAAAAAGCTGGGCACCACACCCTGATATGACAGGTATGAAAACTGAAACTAGAGTAAAGGAAGAATCTGTAACTAAAAGGTATTGAAATTTTTTATACATATGTCTTTTAAGGGAATTGAGACAATGGATTTGTGTAGAGCTGGGGAGGGGAAGAATTAAGACAGAAAGAGTTAAAACATGCTAAGGATTTTATTCTGTGTGTGGTAGGGTTGTATTAGAAGAAGTTAGCCAAGTAATTTTTATAAAAAAAATATATATATATACTGGATGGAATTGAAGTCTTATCCTTTCCTATAAAAACCTCATGCTTCTCAGACATAATCACTCTATTTAGATAAAAAGCCATTGAAAAAATGCAATTGATTGCAGTAAGTTTGATTACTAAGGGATGTCATCAATTTTATTTCCTACTTGAAAATAAGACTGACCATCTGAAATAAGAAATGAAGACTTACAAGAATGTCTTTATGTAGTCACAAAATAATGAGGTTTACTCCCATCTCTTGGTCTCATTAGGGTTCCAAAGACACAAAGATTTATGGATTATTGAGACAGGAAAAATTAAACAAAGTTTAGTAGGCTATTTTCCTTAGTATAAGTGAGAAATAATTCCTGCATGCACCATCCAGAGGAATTTCTCAAAAGAATTAGCCTTTCATTACTATATTACACAAAGTTGCCAGATCCAATTAAAGGTATTAGAAATGTAAAGCTTGTCAAGAAAGATAAGACTTCTGCCCTCATAGAGCTTACCTCCTAGTTGAGAAGATGAAAAAAAGTAGCAAGGGCTCAGAACACAGTACAAAATTTCTGAGAAGAATTATGAAGGACACTAATAAGGAGTGACAGACAGCAACTAGGATGGAGGGTATTATTTTAGACAGGTCATCAAGATGAAAACAACACTCACAGGAGGAGATATGTGTGCTGAGGTAAAGAATAAGGAGCATGCCATATGAAAATGGGGAAAAAGAACTATCCAAGCAGAAGTTTTAGAAAATGGAAGACCCTGAGGAAAGACAGAATCTGGACTTTTTTAAGAATGAAAGGTGCTGCTGTGGCCAATGCATAAGTATCTCAGTCCATTCCAGTTACTATAATGGAATTCCATTGACTGGGTAAGTTATAAACCACAGAAATATATTTCTAACAGTTCTGGAGGCTGGAAATCCAAGATCAAGGTGTCAGCAAACTTGGTTCTGGTGAGCACCTGTTTCCTGGTTCATAGACAATAGTTTCACTGTGTTCTCCCGTGGTGGAAGCTAGATCCCAGAGTTTCTTTTATAAGGGCACTAATCTCACTCATGAATTTTCTGCCACATGATCTAATCACCTCCCCAAAGCCCCACTTCCAAATACCATCACGTTGAGGATTACGTTTTACCGAATGAATTTGAGGGGCACATAAACATTAATTAGGTCTATGGCAATAGTGAGCAAGATAGAAAATCATATCAAATGTCAGCAAGACCTGCATCCTATAGGGCCTTAGGAACATGGGAAGGTTTTCGATGTTAATCTCTAGATGCCTTAAGAAGCCACTGAAAGGTTTTAAACAGGCAAGGGGGGTTGTATGTATTTATTTAAACTATTCTGCCTGTAGTAATGAGAATAGATTTTAGAAGGCTACTGTAGTAGTCCTGACAAAAGATAATTATGCCAAGGATGAAGGTAAATGGCAGTGGAGACAGAAATAAGTGGAGAAATGGAAATCTATTCTAGAGATATAATTGTCCGAACTTTCTGGGGAGAGCATGAAAAGGGTAGAACCAAGAACAACATTTAAATTTCTTTGTTTTATTTCTTTGAACTGTAAGGTAGATGGCAGTGCCATGAGGAAGAATAGGGGCATAACAGGTTATTTTATAGGGGATTATTGGGAGGTAACATGAGTTTTATTTTGGACAGATGAAGAAAAAGATGCCTGTTAGACATCCAAATGGAGATGATCTGTAGACAATTAGATATATGATGCTGGAGCTCTGAGACAAGATCAAGACTAAAGATATAATTTGGGGAGTTATCAAAATAGAGGTAGTGGTTAAAACCATAGAACTTTAGATTGCCTGAGGAAAAAATGTAGATGAGGAGAAGTGTAGATAAAGAAGAGAAAGTATAGACAAATAAAAGAAGATAAAGAAAAGTAGATAAATCCTGGAGAAACTATCCAGGATTCCAATACTGAGAGATCTGGTAGAGGAGAGAAAGCCATATTAAATGCCAATACCATCCCCTGACAAACACCCCCCATCGTCTTTCAGCCTGTATATATTGCTCCTTTCATGATCTGACATTGTCTTAGCCTGGGTTCTCCAGAAAAGCAGAACCTGGATGAAAATTGCGTTTAGGTAGTTTATTTTGGAAATAATTCCAGGAAACAGGAGTGAAGACATAGCAAGAATAAAATAAGTGGGGAAGGAAAGAAAGTCAGTACAAAGGAACAAATGGAGCTGAACACCACTGTGGGTGACCGTGCTTGATTTCCCTGGGATTTTATGAGGAGCTGCGTAAAAGGAGTCTCAGACTTGTCTGCCCAAGGGCCAAAGAAAGAAGCATTTAACTATCGACTTGTGGTTTTTTGATTGAGAGTTTCCCCAGAGGACATTAATTTTCCCACATTTCTAGATTGCCATACAATACTGGTGAAAGTATAGGTTCTAGCAGACGTCTTAGGTGACAGCGTCAGAGAAGCTGGGGATCACGGAAAGACAGCTGAACATATTAATGTGTTTATATTATCCCATAACAATCCCAAAAATGCCTACTCAAGTGTCAGCTGCCTCTGGGAGCTATTTTTACATTAAGCAGGCACCAGTGCTTTCATTGATCCAGCAACTAGTATGAGCTGGTGCACCCCAATCATGTATTGGACCATTCACTGTTACTATTATGAACTCTAGGAGATTTTCCAGAACATGCTAAATATATATTTATTTAATAGAGGAAAGCATAGAGCAAACCAATAAGCCTAATTGTTGCCCAGTTACAACTACATGTTAGAACAGACCCAGAATAATACCTGAAACTTTGCTTTTTTTATTTTGGTCAATACCAGAGATGAAAAATCAGCTTGTTTTTTTTCCATCAGCAGTTGTGTCTACTACATAGCACTTTTCTTTCAAATTATATC
>NW_012148808.1:886555-887725 GCF_000956105.1 Propithecus coquereli | reverse complement strand
CCTTTAATGAATTTTTCAGTTGCAGAATTTCTGTTTTTTTATTATTATTGTTATTAAGATATCTATCTCCTCGGTAAATTTCTCATTCATATCTTGAACTGATTTTCTGAGTTCTTTGTATTGGTTTCCAGATTTCTCTTGCGTCTTATTGAACTGCCCTTTGACTTTGCGGGGTGATCCTCAGGGCCCTGGCAAAATTCTTGGGTAAGGGGTGACTGCCACTGCACTGAGGTCATGCCATGGTAAGGATGGAGCCAATCTCAGTGACCATAGCCTTGGCCAGCAGGTGGGGGACTTGCATCCCTCTCATGCTACAGTCCCAGCAAGACTCCCTCCCCTGTCCCAACTGTTGCAGCTGACTAGATGTTCAGTCAGACCTGACAGTTCCTGCCTAGCCTGGAACTCAGCCCCAGGCCATGGGAGTCCCCATCCAACTTAAGACCAACCCTTTGTGACAACTCTTGTCCTGCTCAGGTCCCAGGGGAGGTACCCACTCCTAGTGCCAGCAGCTGCAGTCCACATACTTACTTCTCAGTCCTGGTTACAGGAGCCCACCCCCTTCTCAAACCCCAGTTCTGTAAGCAGCAACTCAAGTTTTCCTAATGCCTCAGACTGGCACTGCTGGTTCCTAGGACTGTGGGAGTTTGTTAAGAGCTAGAATTGAGAATATTGTCTTACTGTAGCCTCTTCAATCTCAGGAAGGGCATGGGACCTGGGGTACATTTCCTCCCTGGAGCAGTTCCTTCTCATAGTCTCCTGGCACCTCCCTAAGTTAGATTCAGGGATTGGGAAGGTCAAGCTGTGCTCAGTGGGAAGGTGGACCACAGAAAATCTCTCGCTCACCCTCTCCCATACTGAGGAGTCACTTGTTTGAAATGCTTCTGGTCAGCCATCCCAGGCCTGGTTTTGCTAAACAACATTGTCTTGAAGTCTAGGATATTGTCATTCTTATCAGGTTAAAGTACAGATGATGCTCCTTAGTGAAGTTACTTGAGTATGGTTCTTCCAAATCTGAAGACCTGTGAACCTCAATTTCTATACATACCTCCTCAGAAACCAGAAACATTTGACCAACAGCTGGGAAATATTTCCTGATCAAAAGCTTTCATGAGATTTACAAATTGTTCAAGTGTCTATAAGTAATGCTACAGTCTTTTTCTAAAGGCATTG
>NW_012148808.1:885062-886505 GCF_000956105.1 Propithecus coquereli | reverse complement strand
TAGCACTTAAAATAAATATTTATTTCAATGTAAACTGAAATGTTCTTGAAAAATGGCCTTAACAAACTACTGCCATCCAACCCACTGACTGTATTGAATTAACACCTTTCTTCTATCTATGCAAGTAGCAATCCCAGGAGAAAAAATGCATGGCTATTATTCCAATAATTATCACCAGTACTTTGTGTTTATACACAAATGAGTCTTAAGAAATATTCAAGTATCTGGGAAATATTTTTTATTTGTATAAATTTATGGGGTACAAGTGTAATCTTGTTACATGCAGAGATTACGTACTGGTCAAGTCAGAATTTAGGGCATCCATCACCCAAATAATATACCTTGTACCCATTAAGTAATTTCTCCTCATCCACTCCCCTCCCACACTCTCACACTTCCAAGTCTCCATTGTCAATCATTCCACTCTCTACATCCATGTGCACACATTTTTTAATACCCACTTATGAGTGAGAACATGTGACATTTGACTTTCTGTGTCCAGTTTGTTTCACTTAAAATAGTGACCTCCAGTCCCATCCATGTTGCTGCAAAAGACATAATTTCATTCTGTTCATGGCTGAATGGTATTCCATGTGTATGTATACCACATTTCTTTATCCCATCATTGCTGATGGGCACTTAGGTGGATTCCATATCTTTGCTATTGTCAAGAGTGCTATGATAAACATACTAGCGCAAGTATTTTTTTGAGATATTGATTTCTTTTCTTTTGGGTAGATACCCAGGAGTGGGATTGCTGGATCATATGGTAGGTCTATGTTTAGTTCTTTGAAAAATCTCCATACTAGTTTTCCATAAAGGTTGTACTAATTTACATTCCCACAAACAGTGAATCAGAGTTCTTTTTTCTCAGCACCTCATCAACATCTGGTATTTTCTATCTTTTTAGTAATAGTCATTCTGACTGGTGTAAGATGATATCTCATTGTGGTTTTGATCTGCATTTCTCTGAAGGCTACTGATGTTAAACATGTTTTCATATGTCTATTGGCCGTTTGTATGTCTTCTTTTGCAAAATGTCTATTCATGTCTTTTGCCTACTTTTTAATGGGATTATTTGTTTTCGTTCTTTTTTTATGTTCAGTTGTTTGAGTTCCTTATATATTCTGTATATTAGTCCCCTGTCAGATGAATAGTTGCAAATATTTTCTCCCATTCTGCAGGTTGTCTTTTCACTCTGTGAATTTTTTTCTCTTGCTGTGCAGAAGCGTTTTGGTTTAATTGAGTCCCATTTGTCTATTTTTGGTTTTGTTGTCTGTGCTCTTGAGGTCTTAGTCATAAATTCTTTACCTAAACCAGAAGAGTTTTCCCTGGGTTTTCTTCTAGTATTTTTATACTTTTGGTTCTTATGTTTAAGTCTTTAATCCATCTTGAGTTGATTTTTGTATATGGTGAGAGACAAGAGTCCAGTTTCATTCTTCC
>NW_012148808.1:881400-884172 GCF_000956105.1 Propithecus coquereli | reverse complement strand
TTGTCATATACAGCCTTCATGTTCCTTCTTTGCATAGTTTGTGGAGAGTTTTTATTATGAATTTTATCAGATGCTTTTTCTGCATTTATCAAGATGATTAAATGATTGTCGTCTTTAATTCTGTTTATGTGATGTATTACACTTATTAATTTGCATATCTTGAACCATCCTTGCATGTCTGGTATAAAACCCACTTGATCATGATGTATTATCTTTTTGATGTGCTACTGGATTCAATTTGTTCATATTTTCTTGAGGATTTTTGCATTTAAGTTCATCAGGGATATTGTTTTGTACTTTTCTTTTTTGCTGTGTTCTTGTCTGGTTTTGGTGATACTGACCTTATAGAATGAGTTAGGGAGAATTCCCTCCTCTTAGAGGGAACAGTTTCGGGAGACTTCATATTAGTTCTTCTTCATATGTTTCGTAGAATTTGGCTGAAAATCCTTCTGGTCCTGGGCTTTTCTTTGTTGGGAGAGTTTTTTCATTACTGATTCAATCTCACTACTCATTATTGATCTATTCATGTTTTCTGTTTCTCCTTGGTTCAATTTTGGAAGGTTGTATGTTTCCAGGAATGTCCATTTTATCTAGGTTTTCTAGTTTGTAAGTGTATAGTTGCTCATAATCATCTATGATGATCTTTTGTATTTCTGTGGTATAAGTTGTAATGTCTCCTTTTTCACTTTGGATTTGTTTATTCAGGTCTCCTCTCTTCGTTTCTTAGTTAAACTCGCTAGCAATTTATCAATTTTGTTTATTGTTTTGAAGAACCAACTTTTTGTTTCATTGATTCCTTTTTGGGGTAGTGGGTTTCTATTTCATTTAGTTCTGCTCTGATCTTTTCTATTTCTTTTCTTCTGCTAACTTGGCTTTTGGTTTGTTCTTGTTTTTCTAGTTCCTTCAGGTGTAATGTTAGGTTGTTAACTGTGATCTTTCTACTTTTTTAATGTAGGCATTAATGCTGTAAAGTGTCCTCTTAGCACTGCTTCCATTGTATCCCACAGGTTTTGGTGTGTTGTATTTTCATTTCCATTTCTTTAAACAAAAATTTTAAAGCCTATCTTAATTTTCTTTTTGACCCATTGATAAGTCAGGGGCATGCTACTTAATTTCTGTGTATTTTTATGGTTTCCAAAATTGCTCTTGGTATTGATTTCTAATTTTATTCCACTGTGGTCTGAGAACATACTCGATATGATTTTAATTTTATAAAATTTGTTGAGACTGATTTTTGTACCCTAACCTATGGTCTCTCTTGGAGAATTTTCCATATGCTGATGAAAAGAATGTATATTCTGCAGTTATTGGGTAAAATGTTCTGCAAATGTTTGCTAGGTTTATATTGTTTTCAGTCCAATCCTTCTTTGTTGACTATCTATAATGATGATCTATCTAATGCTGTGCGTGGGATGTTGAAGTCCCTTGCTATCACTGTATTACTGTCTATTTCTTTAGGTCTAGCAATGTTTGTTTTATGAATCTGGGTGCCCCAGTTTTGGGTGCATATCTATTTCCAATAGTTATATCTTTGTGGTGAATTGATCCCCTTATAATTATAAATATATACTTTGTCTTTTTTACTGGTTTTGACTTAAAGTCAGTTTTATCTGACATAGTATAGCTAATCCTTTTTGCTTTTCACTTTCATTTGTGTGGAATATCTTTTTATATCCCTTTACTTTCGGTCTATATATATCTTTACAAATGAAGTGCATTTCTTGTAAGCTGCTTACAGTTGGATCTTTTAAAAAATACATTCAGTCAATCTATATCTTTTAAGTGGAGCATTTAATCCATTTACATTCAAGGTTTATATTGATATATGAGGTTTGCTCCTGTCATACTGTTAATTGTTTTCTAGTTGTTTTATAAATTCTTTGTTTCTTTCTTTTTCTCTGTCTTTGTGATTTGGTAGAATTATGTAGTAGAGCCATTTGATTCCTTTCTTTTCCTCCTTTGTGTGATTGCTTTACCGCTGAGTTTATACTTTGTGTGATTTCATGTTAGCGAATGCCATCCTTTCACTTCCGTGTTTAAAACTCCTCTGAGCATTTCTTATAGGGCCAGTCTAACTGGTGGATTTCCTCAGTATTTGCTTGTCTGGGAAAGAATTTATTTCTCCTTCATTTATGAAGGTTAATCTTTCAGTATACAGATTCTTGCCTGGCAGGTTTTTTTGTCTTCCAGCACTTTGAATATACTATCCCATCCTCTTCTGGCCTGTAAGATTTCTCCGGAGAAGTCTGCTATTAGTCTGATGGGATTTCCTTTATAGGTGACTAGAAGCTTTTCTCTTGCTGATTTTAGAACTTGTTCTTTCACTTTCACTTTAGATGGTCTGATTATAGTATGCCATGGTGATGTGCTTTTTGCATTGCCTGAGGATCACTGAGCCTCCTGTATCTGGATGTCTAAATCTCTTGCTAGACTTGAGATGTTTTCATCTATTATTTTGTTAAATAGGTTTTCTAAGTCTTTTGATCTCTCTTCACCCCCAGAAATACCAATAATTCATAAGTCACTTTATGTATTCCCAAGCATATCAAAGTCTTTGCTCGTTATTTTTTATTCTTTTTTATCTTTATTTTTGTCTGACTGGATCATTTCAAAAGGCCTGTCTTCATGTTCTAAAGTACTTTCTTCTGCTTGGTCTAGTCTAGTGCTGAAGCTTTTGAATATATTTTGTATTTCCTTTAATGAATTTTTCAGTTGCAGAATTTCTGTTTTTTTATTATTATTGTTATTAAGATATCTATCTCCTCGGTAAAT
>NW_012148808.1:875866-879290 GCF_000956105.1 Propithecus coquereli | reverse complement strand
CAATCCAATGAAAGCATGGTAAAAGTATTATCTCAATACAAAGAAATATCATGGGAAGCAGTAATATGAAAAACTATATTTTTCTAAATTAGCAAGTTAATAAAAAGCAAATTTTATATTTTTCCTATGAAACGTTACCTCTTATCTTAAAACTAACCCCACGAGGCAATTTCTAATCATATTGAATAAAAAGAAAAATTGGTTTGTGGATTTTTACATCTCAATTCCTAGGGAGCTATACATCTGTTATTGTCTGCTTTTAAACAGAGAACAAAGACCATTCACTGTCAAACTCTTACTGCTTGTCAGTAGAACACTCAACTTTCAAGGCCGAATTGTTGTTTTGTTTATTTATTCCAACACTTTGTCATTATTTAGTAACTTCACACAATTCTCCCATTCAATAAAAGCATTTCCTGCTTATTGAAAATGTCTTTAAAATGGATAGACTATGCACAAAGGCAGAATGGTCTCTTCTGCATATATACTTACAGTGAACTGATTTTGTAAACCATGTATGGAAATGTAAACGTCTGTAGTTTATTCTGAAGCTCGTGAGAGAATTTAACCTTGAAGTTCTGTCAGTCCAGGCTCTTTCACAAAGTCATTTTTTGTATCAAATGAATACTGTCAGATCTCACTACACCTATCAGATTATGCTTGGTTGGTTTAAATGTTAATGTGATGCACCTGCCAGTTACCAAGCAATGAACAGTGCAAACACATTTGTTGTACATTAAAAATTTCTTTACAGAAACAAAAATTGATTAGAGTCTGAGTAAATTTATGCCACATGAAAAACTGTGAAGTCAACATTTTATGAAGAGACAATGGAATTTATTGATTGTAGGAATGAAAACAACAGTGGCTGGAGATAGCTGTGTGATGTAAATTGTCTACCATTCCATACAATGATAGCAGCTATTCTATTCAAGTTTTTCTTTGTTTATATTCACTGACATGCTCATATTGTGCCTTTTCTAATATTTTGTCTCTTCATCCCTTGAGCAGTAGCCCTTACATTATACACCCTAGAACAGAATGCTGTTCATTCACATTACTCTGTATGTACCTTTTAAATGTTGGACATACATTGCACCAGGCTATAAATTCCACAAGGGTAGACGCCACATCTGCCCTGGTCATCACTGTATCTGTAGAGCAGCACGTGGTGTCTGACACATAGTAGGCTCTCAAATTATGGCTGAGTTAAAAATAATTTGAAAGTTCTTCAGAATATTCATCTACACTGTTTCTACTATGCCTATTACTTAAGAGATAGTCAATAAGTATTTATCAAATTTGAAAAAGTAACCTAATAAAATGATCAATTAATGAATAGTCTAATCTGGAACATTTCCAAAAGTCTGTTCCACAGCGCACTAATGCAACAAGGTGACCCATGAAAAAAATCTGCAATAAAATAAACTCACATCTATTGTGTGCTCACTATATGCCAGGGCCTTGGCAAAGTGTTTTACTTTCATCTTCTTATGTAATTTGTGTAATAACCCAATGAGGAATGTCATTACTTCCATTGTACAGATGGGGAAAGGGGGGTCCAAAGAGTTTAAATAATCAGTCAAAAGCAATATAGTTCACGAGTTGTATGTAGACCTGCAATCTCTGATTTCAGTTTATCTTTAGAGTACTATGTAGTACTTTATTGCCCCTTCAGAAACTCACAGTGTGCAGTAACACAGTGAAGTCTCTAAGAAGTCCTACAATAACAACATAGCATTAAACTAAGGAACTCTTCTTTCTCACATAACAAGCCTTTCAAAGAATACATCAGTCTAGTGGTTCCCAAAATGTGCTACATACACTCCACTGTGATCCTGGAAGAAAACATTACTTCTCTTTTTTTTCCCCTCAATTTTTAATTTCTATGTTTTGTGTTTCGTGATGTTCATATTATACAAGTACATGTATATAATTTTAGATAAATAATATATAGGAGGCATGATCAAACAAGTTTAGAAACCACAAATGTAGACAATTCCCTTCAAACATGACCTGAGATTCCTATTAATTCTGTTGTTTGTAAGACTAATTTAGAGAAAATCATTTCAAATTATGCTTACAATGCTTGGGCTATACCATATATGTATAATTTATTATATAATTCCAACTGGTTGCTATTGTTAAAGGACACGATGGAGTCTCATATTCAAAACCTGCTTATTCTTGGTTTTAACGTACTTTAAAACCAATAATCCATCACAACCAAGTGAGCTTCATCCTAGAGATACAGCAATGGTTCAACATACACAAATCTATAAATTTAATTCACCACATAAATAGAAGTAAAAACAAGAACCATATGATCCTCTCAATAGGTGCAGAAAAAGCATTTGACACAATTCAGCACTCTTTTATGATAAGAACACTTAACAAAATAGGCATAGATGGGACTTACTCAAAATGATAAAAGCCATATACACTAAACCCACAGCCAACATCATACTGAATGGGGAAAAATTGAAAGAATTTCCCCTAAAAACTGGAACAAAACAAGGGTGCCCTCTACCACCATTACTATTCAACATAATGCTGGAAGTCCTAGCCAGAGCAATCAGACAAGAGAAGGAAATCAAGGGCATCCAAATGGGGAAAGAAGAGATCAAACTATTGCTCTTTGACGACAATATGATGTTATGTCTAGATAACCTCAAAGAATCTGCCCAGAGACAACTGGAACTGATAAATAAATTCAGCAAAGTCTCAGGTTATAAAATCAATGTACACAAATCAGTAGCATTCCTATACACCTATAATAGTCAAACTGAGAACCAAATCAAAAACTTTCGCAATTCCAACAAAGAAAATAAAACACGGGGAATATGTTTAACTAAGGAGGTGAAAGACCTCTACAGAGAGAACTATGAAACACTGAGGAAGGAAATAGCAGAGAATGTAAACAGATGGAAAATGCTACCATGTTTGTGGACCGGCAGAATCAACATTGTTAAAATGTCTGTACTACCCAAAGTGATCTATAGATTCAATGCAATCTTTATTAAAATACCAACATCATTTTTCACAAATCTAGAAAAAATAATTCTACCCTTCATATGAAACCAGAGAAGACCCTGTATAGCCAAAGCAACCCTAAGCAAAAAGAACAAACTGGGAGTCATCAATTTACCAGACTTCAGGCTGTACTACAAGGCTATAGTAAGCAAACAGCATGGCGCTGGCTCAAGAACAGAGATATGGACCAATGGAACAGAACAGAGAACCCAGATATAAAACCATCTTCATATTGCCATCTGATCTAGACAAAGCAGACAAAAACATACACTGGGGAAAAGAATCCTTATTCAATAAATGGTGCTGAGAAAACTGAATTGTCACATATAGAACACTGAAATAGGATTCACACCTCTCACCTCTCAACAAAAATCAACTCACAATGGATAAA